>NC_056726.1:787805551-787940551 GCF_019279795.1 Protopterus annectens | reverse complement strand
CATAGATAAGATATGGGAGGAAGTTTGTTCAGTGTTAATTACGCAGGCAAAAGTAAGTACACTGCCCAGTTTAAGAATGTTATTGAGCCACTCATTGCTCTGTATTCTGCAAACATTCAAGGATTCAAGCAAATATCTGAATTAGTTGATAGATTTCCTTTTCCTTAGTTAACTGACTGATAGACATTTGGATTGGTTAGGCTCATCACAGATGAGGAACTAGAAATGCGAAATGTCCAGGGTGGTCTAAAAGTGAAAAGCTCCTGGACCAGGTCGATACATCATTGAATTTGTTAACATCCACAAAGAGCTATTTCTCTATTTTTCATAAAAAAACAGTGAAGCATGGATTAAATATATGACCTCAATCCTTTCTAGAAGGAATCCACTATTTCAATAATTGCTGAAGAACAGAATTATTCCCAGTGTTCATAATACAAGCAAACTTCTGTGATGATTTCTAATTGCAGATGGTTTGCATCCGTTGCAGTAGACAGAACTGTTGCCATGTCAACTGACGTCCTGGTCAATGTCTGCAGTTGCTTATTTGGAGTTGCCCCTTCAATGTCCCAGTAGCACTACAGCATTGACTGTCCATATACCATTGAATCGGGCACAGTTGCAGCTGCTTCATGCTTAAGTAATTACCCAGACTGATTACAAGGACCCACCACATCTTCTACAGTGCAGATAATGCCCCTTAACAACTTGCTCCCTGGACAGCCATCCTTTTCCCTACCCTTGTTTTGGTGCTGCCAGGAGGAGAAATTGTCCTATCTTTAACCAGCTTGATTGTTCTTAGGAGTGGCTTTGTCTTTCTTTGCAAATATGGAATGTGAAATTTCCCATACCAAGACTTCTCCAGTTTTAATTTTAAACTTCACATCAGAAAAAGGTTTTGATAAAATTGAATGGATGTTTATTTATTTAGTTGTCCTTTTGTGACTGGGGAAGTCTAAATGGGCCAACACAATGCATTCAAAACATTTAAACAATAGTTTATGAATAATTATATACATGAGGAGGTAAGGTCCACAACAGATTATATATTTTACAATGAGCTGGGGAGAAAGGCTCCAAAACACGCATAACAACATTTTACAATGTGCTATTTTATCTCTTATAAATTCTTTGAGATTTTCTCTTTGACTAGTATTTACTGTTTCTGGTAGTTGTAAAGGAGTCAGACTAAATGTTAAAACCAGGAAAGGTCCATTAGATTTCCATTTAGTGAAAAGGACCAAGTTGAGATGTCCTGTTTAGCCAGTCCTATTGTAATTAATTTTAAATATGTGGAACAAATGATATGTTATAGACAGATATTTGAGTAACAGATCCTGTATATAGGTACTGATAAAACAGCACGTACAAGATGGTGATATTTATAAGTTCAAGAAGATGACAATCAGAAGAGTTTGAAAATGTTGATGAGTTTAACTAGAGGGGCATCGTTTGTTTTAGGAAATGTAATGTTATTAATGTTTTTTTTTAAGTATGTGAACATAAACATTAAATTGCATGAAAAAAACTGGATGGAAAAGCTCAATCAAATTTTCTTTTATGGAACAGCATCTGGTGATTATGTTCCCTTTTACCAGTTCTATTTTGCCTTTTATACTGAAGCATTGTTGCAGTATTTAGTTAACAAACAGTCCCTTCAGAAACTCAAAGGACATGCGAACCAAATTATTAGCTACCCTCTTTAAATTAGGACATGTTTCTAGACATTTATTTATTTATTTTATTTTGCTTTTGTTGACCAGGAAAGTCCACTGGGCTGAAATGAGACCATTTTCAGTGTAGGCCTGGGAAGAAAAGCTCTATTAACAAAATACAGGATTTTAGAAATTTGTTAAACAAGTGTTTACAAGGAGAAGCAAATTGCAGAGTAACAAACAGGAAACTCAGTTGGGACAATGTTTTCCATTAACAAAATATAAGATAAAAGAAATTTGTTAAACAAGTGCTTACAAACAGTAGCAAATTTACAAAGAGTAACAGACAGGAGACTCACTTGGGACATTATGCAATAATCTGGCTAGATGTTATGAAAAGAAACTTTGACATGACAAGGTATTGGTGTAGACAGAACTGAGCTGAAAAGACAAATCAGCTATATACATGCACAATTATTTAGTACATATTAGACAGATAGACTGTGCAATTAACTTATACAATATTCTTAAAGTAAATGGGGAAAACACAATTATTCTTATACCATGTAGCGCAGGATGAAGTAGTAGGTGCTTATCAGGAGAGACATGGATTTGGAGATGGTGCATGGGCAAAGCCATTGAGAAGACGGATACTGATGTAGAGACTTTTTGAATAAAGGGACACTATTAATGGTCCAGAGAAGTGGTGGGAGAGCATTCCAGAATTTAGCTACAGTAAAAGAGTAGAGATACTGACCTGCAGGAGTTTAGGTCTATTTACTTGGATAAGAGATTGGTTTTCAGATCTGAGATACCTGCTTGGTTGATAAAGAATCAGAAGGGAGGCAAGGGCTAGGCATTTGAAAGGTTTGTAGATAATTGTGTGTGCCGTAGATATGATATTAATATTTTAACACCAGGAAAATAAAATATGTGTCTGAACTATTACCTTTGGATTCCTCAAAAATGGTTTTCTGTTTTCTGTGCTAGCACATAAACATGCTGTTTGCATGTTAACTATATTTATGTAAGAACATCTGTAGTACCATTGCAAAATTCTCTTTAGCAAGATTTAACAAAGAAGCCGGGTGTTGGAACACATTTGTTTTATTTTATTTAGCGATGGCACAAAGCTTCAGACTAACAAAATGGTACACTTTTGTCCAGCTTCTTTATTTAGTTCAGTTTCTAAACTGCCACTTAACCAGCGTATCATACAAACAATCCACAGAGGTAGGCGACCAGCCAGTGCTCTGCTGCATTCATCTGTGCAATCCAATTAATTTGTTGCATTCTGCTAACTGTAAGTAGAATTTTATACTGTATTTTGCACTTTTAAACTATATTTTTGCTATATTGCTGCTTTTTTAAAACTGTTCTTGGTGATTTGTTGCACTTTTTGTCTGCTGTGGCATACACTACATTCAGACCTTCTGAATCTGACTCTGTTTGTTAACTTGAGCACTAAACTGGGCAATGTTTTGTTGGAGAGGCCCCCCCCCCGACCCTTGTGGCAGGAGAATGCAATTAGGACTCATCTGATTGAGGGGTGCTGGCACAGGGCTCGGTTTTGAGCTCTTTTATTGATTAAATTGTTTAATTCAGTTTGCTCACTGTTTTAACACAGGTCCATAGAGTTAAGCAACCAGCCACTCCTCTGCCGTATTCATCTGTGCAATCCAAGGAATCTGTTGCATTCTGCTAACCATAAGTACAATTTTATACTATATTTTATAATTTTAAACTGTATTTTTGTTATATTGCTGATGTTTTAAAACTGCTCTTGTTGATTTGATGACCTTCAGAATCTGGTTCTGTTTGTTAAACTGAGCACTAATCCAGGCCATCTTTTGTTGGAGAGGGCCCCCCTGCACCCTTGTGGCAGGAGAGTCCATTTAGGACTTAATCTGATTAAACACTGCTGGCACAGGGCTTGGATATGAGCTTTTTTTTATTGGTTAAATTGTTTAATTCAGGTATGCTTACTGTTGCTACATAAGCCTGGTGTTTGCATGGGTTTGCGCTTTTTTAACACAACTCAACAGAGTTAGATGACTAGCCACACTGCTCTGCTGTATTCATCTCTTTATGAGTAGTGCAGCTCTGTGCACCATTGTGCACTACAATGCAGTGGGAGTAAACATTGGTGGTTATAGATGCAAAAACTTTAGTAGATAACTTTTCCCTTAGTAGCTGCCAGTGATCTGGCCGAGGACTTCTTAAATTGTACTTATTTGCTCATAGAGCACGTCAGCTGCAATTCTGTCCCTTAAACAGTCCCAAAACCTCCGAATCTAGAATAGTCTCATACCATTTAGAGAACCTCCACTATTATATACCCTTTATAGAGCAGCCCATTAGTATAGACTCCGTTTAGAGGACTCAGTTATACCATACCCCTCCATTTTCTCTCCCCACATTGAAAACAGGATTTGACCTAACATTATGGATGGTCAGTTTCCCTCCATTTTTCCTACCAGCCTGATTGACATTCATATCCTGAGACAATTTAGCAAGTGCCTCATGTACACTGGCAGCCCTCTACTCCTAAATCACTCAAGTACAATTTGTGAGAGATGCATCTACACTAAGAATCTGGAATCCTTGCTCTCTTATGCACAGAACAGTAACACTGAACAGGTTGTCACCTCACATAGTACACCTCTTACACAAACCATGCACTCAACACATAACCCACCATATGTGGAGGTACTCACCACCAGAGACCTTCCGAACACAAACATGTTACACCTAATACAGCACCTACAGCACTCAATACACACAAAAACACACGCACCATTGTCTCATCAAATAAGTCCCTAAGGCAAAGCACATCTAATTCAAATGTTTTAGTCATAGGTGACTCCATTGTCCCACTCACCAGGCTGGACAAGGACAAGGTTATGGTCAGCTGTCTATTGGGTGCCAGGATCCGTCAGATCACACATGCACTCAAGTCTCTCAACAACCATTACCTTTATGACTCCATCATAGTTCATGTTGGTGTGAATGACTTGAGACATACCTCACTGCACTATATTTGAGAGAGACATGATTGAGCTCTATGAATATGTGTCCCACACAGGTATGTCCCTAGCCTCGAGCAGCATTCTACCCTTACCTAGGATGATACCTCAGTATAAACAAAAAATGATTGACTTCAACAATTGGCTTAGTTTTGGGTATGATTCTAAGGGATCCAGTTCCTGTAAGCCTGGGATGACATGGTTGATAGACCACGCTGTTCTGCCAGAGATGGTTTTCATCTGTCACTGCTAGGCTTTTAGTTACTGGCTAAGGCACGTGCCTCCTCCATAGTGCAAGGCTTCGAGAACAAAATTTCAATGTGAAAATATCACTCACAAATAAATTAAAGGTTATACTGCTAAATGCTCGGGGGTTAAAATAGAAACTGCACTCTTTGGAAGCACTCCTTTCTCTGGAGGATGTTGATGTCTATGCAGTCACAGAAACTTGGTTCAGAGCCACAAAGAGTACTCCATTTTTGCAAGGCTACAATGCCTTCCACACTTTCAGACTGCAAAATGAACATGTGAAAACCAAAGGAGGAGGAGTATCTATCTTCATCAAAGATAAATACACCTCTAGACTGGTTAGACAGGAAAACTCCATGGAGTTGCTTCAAGTTCAAATAACTGTGGGAAAGACCCCCCCCCCTCAAGTCATTGTTAGCTATAGGCCCCCCTTCAATGAACCAAGATACCCATGCTTATTATTTGAACCTACTTAAGGCAATCAAATTACAACCAAACACTCTAGTCATGGGCGATTTTAACTATCCCTCCATTGACTGGGAAACTTACACAACTACCAACATGCTCGCACAAAGATTCCTGGAGTTTGTTAACACTAATACCCTGGAACAAATAATCTGAAACGCCACAGTGGACTCAAATATTCTCAATCTAGTCCATACCAACATGGGTGACCATTTGCACCACCACAAGTATAGGACCCTCACTGGTTAAATCTGATCACAAATCAGTCACAACTGAAGTAGCTATAATACCTGAACTCCTCTTGAAGAAGAAGCCATCCAGGTTGAGCAGACATAATCTACCTTTCACAAAACCAAATTGCATGGGATCTAGAGTTTGAAGAGTCCCTATATCCTTGTTAATTAGGTCCATGATGACGCGCTCCATAGCCTTACATATCAGACTCATCAGTCTAATGGGGTGATAATTTCCAGGGTCTGCAGTTGCTCCTCCTTTATGGAGAGGGATGACTGTAGCAGTGCACCATCTGGTAGGGACAAAGCCTGAGGTGAGGCTGTGATTGAACAGGGCACACAGATGTGGTGGCAGTTCACACTGTAGTTCATGTAAAACACATCCAGGGATATTGTTGGTTCCCATGGATGCTGTATTCTTGGCCTTGGACAATGCAGCTTTAACCTGTGCTGCAGTAATGCTGGGTTTCTGGCATTCCTCCGGTATTGTTATTGGTCCTTTGGGGGGGAGGGGTAAAGTTGGCACTGAATCTGTCAGACAGTTTTTTGGCAATATCTGTTGGCTCAGTATAGGAGGTACCATTTTGCAGTAACTCAGAGCAAAGCTGGGTATTGCCATAGAGATTCTTGATATAAGTATAGAAGGCTTTGTGGTTGTTTTTAGTGTCTGCCGCAATTCTGCCTTCATAGCTGGCTTTAGAAGTTTTGATGAGAGATCTCAACTTTTTGTTGAGGCTAATAAGGGAGTTTTTCCAGTCTTGGGACTTCACCTTTTTTCTGCAACAGTTTCTTCCTTTTGTTGTAGAGTTTATTAATGGCAGGGGACCACCAGATTGGCTTCCTTGCTTTGGAGGAGAGCTTCTTGGTTATGTTGGGCATGGCTAGTTCCATACATTTATGCACGCGTTCGTTCAGTGCATTGGTGTATGATTTGGCAGTCATGCATCTATTTTCCATTGACATGGGTGCTGGGAAGTTAGCCACCTCTGTTTTTAGGAGCGCAAAGTCAGCTTTGGGGAAGTTTTTCATGGTTGTTACATTTGCAGGGGGTGTGGGTGTAATGTGGATTTCCATGGTGATTAGTTTGTGGCTGGATCTAACCAGGGAGGAATTGACTATTGGTGTAGAGCAACAGTTGCCCATGTTAGTAATAACTAGGTCAAGGATGTTGCTTCCTCTAGTGGGGATAAGAATGAGCTGGTCCAGAGCATTGGAACTGATGAATTCCAGGAAACACTGGGCCAGTGTACTGGTGCATGAGTAGTTTTCCCAGTTGATGGAGGGGTAGTTGAAGTCACCTAGTATGAGAGTGTTGAGTAGAAACCTAATAGTTTCCAGGGGGCTTAGGAACATGGAGTGAGAGTCTTGGGATATGGCTGGGGATCTATAGCAGGCTACAACCTGAATCACCGTCTTACTCAATGTTAGTTGTACCTGAAGTATCTCAGATGCGTTATGCTGGGCTACTAGTCTGAAGGTGTGCATATCCTTTATGAATATGGAGACACCACCACCTTTGGAGCTTCCGTCCATGTTCTGGGGTCAAAAGGTGTGAAATGATTTATAGCCTGGTAGTGCAGGGGTGCTTTCTGCTGCTTTAAACCAGGTCTCCGTTACAGCACAAATGTTGATGTTCTCCATTTTGAGGAGTGCTTCGAGCAAGTGCATCTTGAGATTCAGACTTCTAGCATTGAGCAACATGACCCTCAGATTGCATTTATTTATAGCTGTTACAGTGGTAATTTGGTCTTTGGAACATCATCTAAAAAAGGCATTATAGGGGTGGCAAGAGCATTAGCCAGTATCTGGAATCCCAGGGGTGACAGATGCAGGCCATATCTGGCAAAGCATTGAGGTCTGTCAATCATGTCATCCCAAACAGACAGATACTGGATCACTTTAGAATGACACCAGAAACTTAGCCAATTGTTGAAGTCAATAATTTTCTGCTTGTACTGTGGTATCATGCTGGGCAATGGTAGGATGCTGCTCAGGGCTAGGGTCATACCTGCCTGGGCCACATAATCTGAGAGCTCCTCCATGTCTCTTTTCATGTAGTCCAGGGAGGTGTGTCTCAGGTCATTCACACCCACATAGACCATGACAGACTCATACTTGTACTTGTTGTGGAGTGACCTGAGTGTGTGTGTGTGTTATGTGTCGGATTCTGGCACTTGATAGACATCTGACTGTTACCTTCTCCTTATTCAACCTAGTGAGTGGGACATCAGTGTGCCTCACTATCGAGTCACTTATGATTAGGGTATCGGACAAGCTGTTTTGCCTTAGGGGCTTTGGTTGAGGGGCACACTGTGTATGTGAGCTATGTGTCTTGTGGTTTGTGCTGTGTTGTGGTGGCCAAGTGCATTTTTGTGTTGGAGGTGTCTGCTGTTTGGCTAGATTTCTATTGAGAGCCTCCATGAAGTTGGGTGTGTTGTTTGTGTTTTTATGTGAGAGCTGTGATGGAGGGTGTTCTGGATGGCTATGTACTGCATGTGATGTGGTGCAGGTGTTGACCTTCTCCTCTTGACCAGCTATTCCAGTCTTGGCTTGAGAGTGCATGGCTTCCAATTTGGATATATAATTGCATCTCTCACAAGTCTGAGTGTTGGGAGGTAAGAGGAGAGGGTTTTCTGTGTACATGAGGCAGTTGCTACACTGCCTCAGAGTGCCCAAGTTCACCAGGTTAATAGGAGACAGCACAGGGAACTGACCTTTAGACATGCCAGGAGAGGTGGTCATTATTACTAAGTACTGGAGCTGTTTCCTTATATATTCCTTTTACAGGAGAAATGTCACTCAAGGTGTCTGAGTCTGTACAGAGCACTGCCAAACACCAGAGGGGTAACTAATACGTAGACCCTGAAAATTTAAGGATGAAGTATTTAGGCGGATATTCTAAAGTTAGAAAGAAATCAAGCAGTACTTTCTGAAAAATAAAGAATTAGCTTGTCAAGAATGATGAAAAGAGGGGAGTTACAAATGGCTACTGCCTGGCTACTACTAATGCTGGTCTCAGCACAGCTTCACTCTTTTGGGATACAATACTCCTTTGCTTCTTCTGTACCAGAAGCAAAATGTTAGCACCAATCCCAAGAAGAGAAGCAGGCCATGGCCTGCTTGTTGCTCCACAGTCTTGCACCAGATGATGCAAGGGTTTGTAGGCTTGCAGCCTTTTTCTGGTAGCTGCCTCGAATAGCAATCAGACTAATCAGGTACGTTAAGCGCAGACACTCACTCTCTAACCAGAAAGAGTCAGGAATCAATGCACTCTGCTTCTACTCTCACCAGGATCAGAATATAAGCACAAATTCTAAGCTGTCACCTATAAAGCAGTTCCATCAACCCTGCCTATATCCCTGACTGTGACTGTAGATGTCCACGCTGTATAATTCCATTTGTTCCTTCCTAAACCCTGATGTTCCAGCACACTGGCAGAGCGAGGTGAGATCTAGAAGATCAGTGCTGTTATCTATCAGTAATTCCATTTGTTCCTTCCTAATCCCTGATGTTCCAGCACACTGGCAGAGGGAGGTGAGATCCAGGAGATCAGTGCTGTTATCCAGCAGAGGTCAGCAGATTTTATTTCTTGTATGCTGCAAACTCCCTTCCCTTGTTAGCTGATACATACAGTACAATGCCCATTTTGTTGAGTTCACAGGGGATATGAATTTTTACACATCTGCTACCTTTATGTTTGGTTATACTGAGATATATTTCTTGAGTGGGTTCATACCCCAAATTCCCACTTTCATATAATGAATATACATATGGGGCATCCATCAGATGGTCCTCCTGCATGCAACCTTCTCAATCTCTTCCTTTGAATAGGGTTAGCTGCAGTTAGCTGCTTGCTGCTATCATAGCTTGGCCAGCTCATCCACTACGCAAGCATGTGGTTGAACTGCGTATAGTCAGGACCAAAACCTCAATATCACAGAGCCAGCTGGCGAACTTGCAGAAGCAGGCAGAAAAGCTGTCTAACCTCCTGGTGACTGGAAAGTTAAATCAATGTAAATAATTAAAAGTGTTTCAGGCTAATAAGATAACAAAAAGTACTATAAAGTAAAGTTCATTTTCAAGTAAGAGGAAACTAGAGTGCTACTTGCAATGGATGTAGTTCAGCAATGACCAATGAGGCATTCTGAAAGAAATAGTTTCCTTTCAGAGGGGTATGTGTGGGTTAATCAGTTAAGTAGTTCATCTCAGACTGGGGTTGGTCAGCATTTTGGGACTCTAGCCAGGGGCCCACAAAGTCACTAGTCATACCCCTGAGGATGTCAGGAATGAGAAACAATCACACAACAATAGGCTTTATGAAATGGTAGTGGTGAAAAAGAGGCATAACCCTACATGTGCACATACCATCTTCTTACAGTCATTTTGTTCTAAGGAGCTATGAGTGGTACAGATTTGGCTCATTACTAAGAACTGTCTTAGGCGATTATCAAAATCTAATGCAGCAGGGGGCGTGGCCATGAAGACCACTGAGTAGCAGCACTTCTCTTCAGCTCTGTCTCTTCAAACTTTCGAAGATAGGATTTTTATGAAATAACTATCCTAATATTTTTAAAGTTTTTTACTTCTCTTAATATAAAGAAGGATAGTATCTAAAGAATTTTTAGGAAAAATATAATTTTTCCTGTCAAAACTTCTGTGATACTCTGATCTAAACCAGTTAAAAGATGAGCTTCTCTAAAACAGCACATCAGGATGCTACCTTAAAAAAGGAAATACAGTCCTTGCTAATATACAAGAATTAACTAGCAAAATAGACAGAATGGGCTTGAAATTGGATGATTTTAAAGAGAGATGTACACATCAAATGGACACTATTCATGAAGACTTAAAACAACAGAAAGAACAAATCTCGGAAATCCAAACAGCTCTCAATGATGTGGACTCCAGAATCCAGGAAAGTGACCATAATGTTGAGTTTCTTTTAAAACAAAATACTCAACTGCAATCAAAGGTAGATGATCTTGAAAGCAGATCTCGCCGTAATAATATAAGAATATTTGGACTACCTAATAATATAGAAGAGAAAAATATGGAAAAGTTTTTAACATTGTGGTTGCCAGAAATGTTGGAACTCCCTGAAGCACTTTCCTGCGGTATTGAAAGGGCACACAGGTCCATGGTCTCATCTAAAAACACCAAAACTAGCTCTACTAAATCTGTGCTTGTAAAATTCCTTTCATCACATGATAAGGAAATACGCTTCGATAATGATTACTCACCAGCAATAATCTCTTAAAGGAAAGTCTTTCTGCCCTTAATAAAAGAACTTAAAAAGAGCCAAATAAAATCCCATTTATTATTTCCAGCAAGGCTAAAAATCTTTCACTAGAATGCAACTATAATTTTGAGGACTTAGACACAGCTCTTTCTTTTGTTAAAACAAACAAGCTTCTATACAAACTTGAAGACATGGAATGGGCGCTAGCTTAAAGAGGCTCCCAGAGAATGGAACATGGAAAACTTTGAACAAAAAAAGAAACTTAGAAAATAACTGCCTTCAGATATATAATTCACCATTATTTACACATATATCTCTTTACTTGCTTCCTTTTTACATGCAAGTGACCCAAAACGTCCAGGGAGATGAAACTGGATCAACAGGTAAAAACAGTGAACTTATTTTGTTCATTGATATTTTATTGCTACCTTATTTACTTTGCTGTTGTTGCTGGTATAGTTTTATATTCAATTACTGCATTATACTTTAAAAGATTAATAGTATATTTTCTCATAGTATATGTAGTTAAATAAAAGTGTTTTCTTTGTTTTATTGTACAACTCAGTTTGTACATTGCAAATGTAGTTTCATATGATGATATTGTTGAGGTGATGAGGTGGTTATGCTGTGTAGTACTGGGACTGGTTGTCTTATTTTGGTCTTGAATGCTGCTAATAGTTTCCTTCCTTTGGTGCTTTGGTGTCGTTTGGTTTTGTGTACTTCTTTACTGGCTTTCTGGTTGTGCTTGTACATATCAGATAAACAAAATATAATGTTTTTTTGGCTTGATTTCATTAAAATCTAAGTGCTTTGATTTGTTTGTGGCTGTTTTGGAAAGCTTCCGATGTTACTATGGCAACACTCAGTTTTGGGATGGCTTTGCTGTCTTTTTATCAGATAACAGTTGTACAGCAGGTTCGAGCTTTGAAACTAAAACTAAATGAGTTTATACTCACGGTTTCCCACTGAAAATGTTAAAAGTTGTCTCCGTACTCATAGAGCTCGATAATAACTCCACGAGATGCCTGTTGAGCCAAGTCATCCATTTATCATGCTTGTTAAGACAGAAGTGACAACCTTCACGACACCCATGCAGACGAACAATAGATGTACGACTGCTGAACCCTACACAAATGCACTTTATAAGCACTTACCCAAGTGCATGGATCATGCTATCCCTTCTTCTGGCTTTTCCCGGTTAGGGGTCACCACAGCAGATCACCTGTCCGCTCATGATTGGCAGTGGAGTTTTACAGTGCTGAGTTGCCAGCCCAGCACTCAACCTTCCACAGAAGGCACACACATGCACACACTCACACCTAGGGCCAATTTAGAGTGTCCAATCCACCTACAGCATGTCTTTGGGATGTGGGAGGAAATTGGAGCACCTAGAGGAAACCCATGCGACCACAGGGAGGACATGCAGACTCCTCACAGAAGGCACCCCAGCTGAGGATCGAACTAGAGAACCTCTTGCTGTGAGGCAGCAACGCTAACCACTGCACCACCGTGGCCGTGCTATCCCTAACAGAACCAAAATGCTATCCTCCAAAAAAAGGAATCCAATCTGGTGGTCCCCTGCCATAAACAACCTCTACAACAGAAGAAAGAAACTGTTGCAAAAACAGAGTAAAATCCCATGATTGGAGGAGCTCCCTGGTCAGCCTCAGTAAAAAGCTGAGATCCCTCATAAAATCCTCCAAAGCTAGTTATGAAAACAAAATTGCCACTGATTCTAAAGACAACCATAAAGCATTCTATAGCTATGTCAAGAATCCCAATGGCAATAGTCAGATCTGCTCTGAGTTACAGCACAATGGCACTAAATATACAGAACCAACGGATATTGCCAACATCCTGGCAGATAGGTTCAGTGCTAACTTTACCCCCCTCTCACCCTCTAAAGGGCCCATCTCTATATCGGAAGAATGCAAAGTTCCTGTAATCATGGCTAAACAGGTAAAAACCACACTCTCCAAAGCCAATAACACAGCATTCATGGGACCTGACAACATACAGGCTGCATTCTACATGAACTGCAGAATGTACTGGCACCCCACCTAAGCACCATGTTCGATCATAGCCTCATCTCAGGCTTTGTGCCCATTGAATGGTGCACAGTGATGGTTATCCTACTCCACAAAGGGGGAGCCACCACAGACGCCGGGAACTACTGCCCCATTAGCCTAACGAGCCTGGTCTGCAAGGCCATGGAATGTATCATCATGGATCTTATACACAAAGACATTGGTAATCTCCAAACTCTGGACCCCACCCATTTCGAGTTTGTAAAAGGCAGATCATGTCTCCTAAACCTGATAGACTTCTTTGAAGCAGTCATTAAAGCCGTAGATGAGGGTAAGGTGGTTCACACAGCCTATCTAGATCTCGCCAAGGCTTTTGACACCACCCCCCACTCTGGAATTATAGATAAACTCACTAAACTAGGTATAAATCCCCTATGTCACAAGATGGGTTGCCAACTGGCTCACTGACAGAACCCACACTGTGAAAGTAGCAGACTCCAAATCTGACTTCAGACCAGTGACAAGTAGAGTACCACAGGGTTCAGTCCTGGGTCCTCTCCTGTTTGGTATCTACTTTTCTGAAGTACAAGCTAACACAGAAGGTCTTTGGCTAATGAAGTTCGCAGATGACTGCAAACTAGGAGCCATAATCAAAACTCCTAATGATGTGGACATTCTACAAAAGGGCCTCCATGAGACAGATGCCTGGTGTCAAAGCCATGGCCTCAAACTCAATGCCAAAAAGTGCATTATCATCCCCTTTGGTAAAAAACTCTGTAGCACATAGGCGGTAGTCTACTTAACACTGAAAGTGTGATAAGAGATCTTGGGACACAGGTGGACAGTAGTCTCTCCTTTGATAATCACATCACCACAGTAGTCAGGAAATCCTTCTACATGGCACACCTCATCACAAAAGGTTCCTCATCCATGAAAAAAGAGGTCATTGTTCCCATCTACTCATCACTCATTAGACCCATTATAGAGTACAATGCCCCTTTTGCTATGTACCTCAAAAGACATCTACAACAACTGGAAAGGCCGCAGAAATACCTCACAAAGAGGATTACTGGCCTATGCAGACCATCTCAAAAAACTCCAGTTTACTCCGTCACATATCACCTACTCAGAGGCGATCTCTGCCTAACATACAAAGCTATGTCGAACCCAGAGCTGTTGGACATGCTCCACTTATAGAAATCCCAATCTCTCTGAGCTACATGATCTAGGGACCTAAATCTTGTCACTACAATAAACAGAACATGCTGAAGGGATAGATTCCTGTCCCAGAGACTTCCCATACTCTGGAACAAACTACCTATCTATATCAAACAAAGCTCCTCATTAGCACTCTTTAAGAAAAATCTTGATGATTGGATGGGAAATAGGAAATTCCCCCCAGGGATCAACTCTGTGGCTCTGCTCGACAGGGGCACAGGAAAATAATTTTCTTGGGTGGCGAAAGCCAGGGTACCTTTTTTGGCTAGGCTTATATAGGCCCTAGGGCCAATAGCCTAGTACCTACCTATGAACCTATCATGCTGATTTTGAAGCGTAAATGAACTTTGCACTGATTTTCAACTAGTTGGCACAATTGGAACATTTAAACACTCAGGAAGCATGAATCAGATGCTTACAAGACTGTGAATGGCAAGGTTTAAGAAATCTTGTTTCAAATGAAAGGGACAATTAGAAAACAGTATGTAAACATATGTTTTACTTTATGTAAGCTATGCAAGATAGTTTTCTTTTAACTGTTTATTATTCTAAAGTATATTCAATCAATTTAGTCTCTCTAGTCTCTGAACATAAGGAATATGGTTGAAAGCTACTGCATGTATTTAATTCACGATATTTCCTATTTTATGAACTATAGGCTAGATTAATTTTATAATGCATAGATGGATTACAGAAAATGTAATCTTTTAAAACAAAGCCGAAAAGGCTCCTGAAGGTTATACTAGCTGCTAGAAATATGATGGTTTTAACAAGGTAATAGCAAATTCATATTTTGTACTGCAAACTATTTATATCAGTTTACTTCTAATTTAACAACTGCAAATGTTGAAATCAATATTCCTGGCATGTAATTATAGGAATTCTGTATAACATGAAACACTATTTATCAAATCCAAATAAAGTTGCTCTGACATGAACATATTTATACATGTTAAAGAACAGTACTTTTCAACTTACAGATGATAATAATTTTCATGAGGGAAAGAGAGCCCCGTTATGTGTATATATGGTAAATAGGGTATATTATAGTTTAATGACAGTACTAAAATATAACAGAGGGAAGGGGTAACTATAAATAATTATCACTAGTAAGTTAATTACAACAAGTTTACCCTGCAAATTCCTGTTTGCTTCCAGGAACAGCAAGCCTGTCATTTATATGGCTTTAATTCGATTTTCAGTTATTAAATGTATTTGTTAACAGATCATTGTCAGTTTCAGATAGTCAGCAAGTGTTTTGATAATGAGAATAAATCAATATAGCTGGTAAGAATATACTTACGTATGGGGTACTTTCTTAAACTTTACATAGGCACTCCTAATTCTAGGAACTGAATATAGTAACCTCAGTCATAGTACTACCAATACAACTATTTGTTTTTGCTGCTTGTACCTGAATGGTTGCATTTTAAAAACCATATTTTCATACAATAATTACATTTCCCGTTAATGAAATAGTAGTCATGAATCACTATATCTTTCATGATGTAGCTAAAAGGAGTAATCTTAATGCAAGGAGTACATTTCATACAATTATCTAACACATCAGCTAACATACATAGGTTTTTATGTGCTGTACTGACTTCAGATTTGGTGGTACTGAACTCTAATTTATATTATTATTTTTTTGGGGGGTACATGATGTGTTATGTATACATCATCAATATATATAGAACTATTCTCAGTGCAGTATTTTAACCTGCTGCACAAAGCTGACTATATATTTAATAAGTAGTCATACTGATATTTGCTAATGTGTCAACCTTTATAAAGTGTTAGATGTGGTTGTAATATTTATTTTTAAAACTTTAAGTGAAAAAAAAAAAAAAGAGGTATATGTTTTAGGAAGTTTATTTGCTTTTTCAACTAATGGTTTTATAATACTTACTAAGCAAATAGATTTCAGCATCTGAAATGTTTTGTATATATTCACATATTCAGTTTTGATGGTGTTTATTATTTTGAATGATATTATTTTTATTAGTTATTAGAATGTAGTAATGGTTTATATTTATACTCTGGTTATTATTCTAAGATAATAACTATATTTTTGTAGAATCTCTAGTTGAGTAAGTAATTTTATAATCTGTTGTATATATTTTTCCTTTTTAATTGCATTGTTCATTATGATAACTTTCTACTGTAGATGATTACAGAAAGTAAATTCTTAAAGAAATTTAATCACCAGAGATTTGTTAGTCTTATACCTTACAAAGTGATTATATGATTATTTTATATGCTATTAACATAAACAGAAGCTAACATTGTTTATTTAGAGTAGATATTTCTCAGACAGATGCTGATTAGATGTTGCTACTGAATAGAGGGTTAATTTGAGCGATCATATGTCACTTGAATTGGGAGTATTAAACTCCAAAAGGGTTAGGGGTGGTTATGAAGTTATCAGTTTAAACTCCAAACAGTAAAATGAACCAAACTGAATGACTTGTGAAAGCACCAGAGTAACAAGATCCAAGAATATAAAATGTATTAAGCGCTTTCGTTAAAATTACAGTTGACGTCTTCAGAATAATGTAACTATAAAAAAACCCATAATATACCCTTGTTAATCTCATTAACATACCTAATTAAGATGTGCTCTCATTTAAAAAGTCAGGCTCCACTATAATAATAGCACATTGACAAACCATATAATATGCTATCTAACTTGATAAAAAACAATTATAAAATATCATCATGTAAATATGTATTAATTTAACAATATATATATATATATATATATATATATATATATATATATATCTATATATATATATATCTATATATATATATATATATATATATATATACACACACACACACACACACACACACACACACACACACACACACACACACACACACACACACACACACACACACACACACGCACACACACACACACACACACACACACACACACACACACACACACACACACACACACACATATGTATACCCACAAAATAAGGAATAAAATATCAGTTTAGTGTGTGTGTTTTTGTTTTAAATAACATCAAATAAATACTGTTAATTCATACATTGAATCATCTTTTATGAAAGATGTTAAAAATAGTAATCTGCTTTTAATTTTAAATAGCTGGTGAGGGATGTTATTTCATTAAGACCAGGAAAACAAGTGGCATTAACCCTCAGCTGCCAAAGCAATTTTTTATACTTTAAAAATAAATCCAATGGGCCACCCTTTTCATCCATCTCCACATGTTCCAACAGTGAAAACCTAAAATAGTGATCTGGAAAATTAGGGATGTGTTTGGCCAATGCATTTTTAATGTTTGCCTTCCCTATATCATATATATCTTGAAATACCCATGTTCTAAATGCACTTTTAGTTTTTCCTATGTAGTATACTGAACACGTCTGGCAAACTGCAATGTATACTACATTTTTTGTACCACAGTCATTTTTCTGATTGTAATTCACCCAACCATAATTTGCAATGTGGACTTGTCCAAAATGTACTTGAATTGAGTACAATGTCCACATTTAGTCATCCTACCCCTATCAGTTTTATTCATCCTATCTTTATTTTTCTCTAATATGTTTTTCAGACTTATATCCTTTTTGTATACTACCACTGGGGCTTCACCCAGTCTGGCACTAGTAAGCTTGTCGCTTGTTAATATGAACCAATTTTTTGCTAATATGTCTCTAATCAGTGGGAATTGTGGGTTGTAAGTAAAAATCAAAGCGTTACTGTATTTACTGCTATTACCAGTTGTCGGTTCACTGCTACCAAATAGTGTGCCCCTTACAGATGTATCAAAACCTAATAATGGAAAGAAGTGTCCCTCAATTCTCTTACGGGTCACTTTGTCCAATACAGGTTTAACAAAATGCATTGCATAACCTCTTTTCAACAACATATCCAATAAAACATCCCTTTCTTTATAGAATTCATCCAAATTACTGATCATACGGGCAAGTCTCACTCCTTGTCCCTTGACTAGGGATCTCTTTTGATGTAAGGGGTGTCCACTTTCAAAGTGGAGAATGGTGTTCAAGTATGTTGGCTTCCTAAAAATAGTAGAGGAAAATTCTTTATTTGTCATATCTTTGCTAATCTGTATATCTAGATAGCTGATGCACTCTGTGTGTATATCCATTGTAAATCTCAGAAAGGTAGTACTAGTATTCAAGAACAGTGAAAATTCTGCCAACTGGTCAGGATTACCATCCCAAAATATTAGTATGTCGTCCAGGTATCACCCATAAAATCTACAATATTTCATCCCCTGGGATGTAAAAACCTTTGACAATTCCCATTGAGTAAGTACTATATTTGCAAAAATTGGTGCACAAGCGGCACCCATTGCAATTCCGGAAGTTTGCTTGAACAAATGCCCTTCAAATGTTAAATAGCTATTTTCTAGAACCAATTCCATCAGTGTCCTTAGTGTTAGTATCCCAGAGTGTGTAAGGGATGTACTTTAACATCGAGAATCATAAAACAGTTCAATACCCTCACTATGGGGTATTACATTAAATAAATCCTTGACATCTATAGTTGCAAATATGATGTCGTCCCCATAATACTCCTGTTTGATTTTCTTTAAACAATCCCATGAATCTTTTATAATATGTGGATAGTCACTTAAACATTGTTTTAACTGGTAATCTAGATATTTGGCCATTGTGAGTGTCTTAGAGCCTTTGCTTGTCCACTATTGGTCTTAAAGGGGGATTTCTTATGTCTGTGGATTTTTGGGATCCCAAAAATAGTTGGGATCCTTGGGTTGTTCTGTAGACAAAAGTTATTGTCTACCTCTGTGATTTGGTCATTCTGCAATAAATCATATAATACAATATCAACATTTCTATATGCTATATTCAGCTCATTCCGAGATGTTTGTACATAACCATCACTAAGTAAATGACCAAACATACAGTCTATATACCTTTCCTGGTCCATAACAACCAGACCGCCCCCCTTATCGGGTTTCATCACCCTAATTGATCTATTATTTGAAATGCTAGTTAATAAGTTGGATTATCCTAAGGACAGGTTGTGGTCAATGTAATTAAACCTATTTTTGGATACGTCTGTGATGTCATTCATACACATCACTTGAAACAACTGAAGCATCGGATGTAATGGTGGGTTAAACAAACTGGCCTTTTTACACACCCTAATATTGTTGCCATTCTTTACATCTTCCATAATCACATTAAAATTAAGTTTTCTGATGTATAACATTACATCTAATAATGTTCTCTCTACGTTCAATTTTTTAGTTGGTACAAAATTTAAACCTTTTTGAAACAGGTTCGCCCATTCCTGGGTAACCAGTGCACCACTTAGATTATATATTTTTAAATCCTGGTGGTCATTAAAAATAATAACTTCATCATATTTATCTTCACTGTACAGAAAATTGGTTATTGTACCATCATTTACCAATTTCCCTGTCTGGTCTTCCCTCTCCCCCTCCCCTGGTTGTTCGAACAGGGATACTGGTGTCCATCCTGATAATTCCCTGTTGATGGTCTCCTGTAGTTGTGGTTCTGTTGCCTGATCCTCTCCAATCTCCTCAGGGGAGGTTCTAAAGGGATATTGCCTGGTGTACTTTCATTATTAAACACTGTTTCATCAATTTCCCCTTCAAATTCATCATTAACATTGTCATGTTGTACAAAATTATCCCCCCAAATTTTTTGCTAAAGGATATGCCTGTCCCAATTCATATTCTTTATAATCCCTAATCTAATTTCTTACATTTCTTCTCCTTAACTTTGTTAATAATGTTGTCAACATTCACAAACAATGCATCATATTCATTAATTTTTGTACTGAAAACAGGTCTTTTTTAATACAGTTGTCAAGTTTGTTAACAGAGTCTTGCAAAACCATAAACTTTTTGTCATTATCTCTTATGAGCAATTCAAGCAATTCACAACCTTGTCAGTTGAATAAAGTCACCAAGTCCCTGTGCAAATCTGACCCGCTAACCAGGCCATTAGGGAACCTCCAGCACCTAAGTCCCTTAGGGACTTGTTCCCTTTTCAAGCGTTCCCTCAAATATTGATTTTCAATTTGCAATTTTCTAAGTTTTAAACTGTCCTTTTCCAAGCATTTTAGCATTTATTCTACAGTACCCTGGTTGTTTTGGTGATAACACGATCATAAAAAAAACTTTGTTTTCTTTTGTAATCCACTCCTTTAGGTTAAATGATTTATGTAAGTCTTTCTGGTAGTGCACATTGTTTTGCTGAGCCTGCCACCACTGCTGAGTATGTTGAATTGATCCGGGTAACCCAGATGATGTTCCGCTGCCATCTCCGCTTCCGCTTGGTCCCTCTTGAACATTAGGGCTGCCTTGACCTGGGGGAATGCTGTCAAAGGAATCTTGAGTGTTCCCAATAGAGTCACCAGAATGGGAACCAGAATCACCTGCTGCACTGTTCAATCTGTGCCCCAACCCAGTAATTTGTTGGGTAAGAATGCCTATCAGGGCCGTGAGGTTGCTGATAGCATTAGTAAGTTCCTCATAAGTGTTTCTAGCACCAAGTCCACTCTGCGTGCTCGACTCCATAAACTCCAAACAGTAAAATGAACCAAACTGAATAACTTGTGAAAGCACAAGAGCAAACAAGATCCAAGAATATAAAATTTATTAAGCGCTTTCGTCAAAATTACAGTTGACTTTTTCAGAATAATGTAACCATAAAAAAACGCATTATATACCCTTGTTAATCTCATTAACATACCTAATTAAGATGTACTCTCATTTAAAAAGACAGGCTCCACTATAATAATAGCACACTGACAAACCATATAATATGCTATCTAACTTGATAAAAAACAACAATTATAAAATATCATCATGTAAATATATATTAATTTAACTATATATATATATATATATATATATATATACGGGTTCATGTCAAACCCACGACATGTTCAAATATCGAAAGTCAGTACACCGACACGAAACCATCGACATTTCAAAACATCAACAGTACAGGTATACGAAAAGACAGTGCTAACATGGGTCCTGCAAGGGGGAAGTAGTATGGGTACAGTATCATATCCTTTACTTCCCCCTTGCAGGACCCATGTTAGCGCTGTCCTTTCGTATACCTGTACTGTCGATGTTTTGAAATGTCGATGGTTTCGTGTCGGTGTACTGACTTTCGATATTTGAACATGTCGTGGGTTTGACATGAACCCATATATACACACACACACACACATATGTAAACCCACAAAATAAGGAATAAAAAAATCAATTTAATGTGTGTGTTTTTGTTTTAAATAACATCAAATAAATACTGTTAATTCATACATTGAATCATCTTTTGTGAAAGATGTTAAAAATAATAATCTGCTTTTAATTTATAATTGAATCTATCCCACCAGTGCTTCATGTCCCTGCTCAGGTAGCTGACACACCTCACACACTTTGAGATAAGCATTTATACCACTTCACAGACACTCCTGGGAAAGGCTGACACAGATTCTCCAGCTCTGCCCCTTTACCCAGACTATACAGTAGTAATTTCTGCCACCACCAGCTAATACTTATCAGCTGCCCAAGGCCCTTAAAAGGGTGTCCAATTACTACTGTGCAATATTATTATTCAATTGGTAATGTGACTATTCAGTCTAAGGCTTTTTAGAGTGGCTTATTACAATAAACTCTATAAATATGCAATGTACTCTAGAGCTTATCTGTACACAAACCAGCCACAGGTAAAGGTTTTAAAAATATTTAATAATAAATAATTAAAACACAAGATAATATTACTACGTCACAGTGATATCTAAGAGTTCAGAGATCACACAGAAACTTAAAACAATACAGTAGGAAAGTTCTGGTATAACAGAAACACACATGTCTAACTTTCTTCTAAGTTCCTAGCTATTACTACAAGAAAACATATTTCTAAGACACTACTTACGTAAGACAACAGGCAGAGTGCTGATAAGTTAGATATCAAGATCAAAATGCTCCACAGTCTCTCTCTGAACAATAGTTTTCTAAACTCACTAACAAACATCTTTGCTAGGTCCTCCCAAAATTACATCATTTTGACACTTAGGTTTTCCCAGTATACACATTACATCATTTTGACGCTTAGCTGGAGTTACCAGGCCAACAATCTGCATTATTTAGCAAGCTAACACCTGCTCAGGAAACTACAACAATAAAAGACATTTCACATGTACACTCTAGCAATTATTCCTTAAGTTAAAACAATAGAAAGAATGTGTTCAGCCAGCCGCTTTGGCACCACTATTTAGATAATTTTACTTCAAAGAACATTTGAAATGCTTGGCTTAGTTTTCCTTACAGCAGATGGCAATGTTGCAACAATCTTGAAGCTCACATTTTACAGAGTTTTCTTTCAAGTAAGAATACAAGCCTGTATTTTACATTTATATATACAAATAATAGAATTATGTATCAAATTCTATTTGACTAGGCTGGCAGCCTTCGCCCATCTTTCCGCAGTCTTCACAAAGACAATTCCACATTTCTTTAACCAACGATTATTTAAGATCCCTCATTTCTATTTCTGTACTTCTACAATAATAGGTCTTTAGTATTATAATATGTGCGCATTGATTGGACACCCCATTCAGAGTGCCCATTGTAAATAGTGTGTATCCTAATAGAAAGAAGTCCAATTGCTCAACTGTAGTTTAGCAGTCTGACTTTATATTAAGATATATTGTGTCTGTCCAAGTATTTCACAATAGTTTTTTACCTCAACAAAATATTACCCGCAAAAAAATTAGGACATTCTGCAAAACTCTGGATAGTTAAAACATACAGTACATCTAGTACAACTGCAATGTTTTAACCTTACCTCTCAACTGTCCAGACTTTAGCAGAATGATCCTCATTTTTCTCATGTTTCTCTTGTCCCTTGTAGTTTCAAAAAAAAAAAAAAAAACAGAGAGAGAGAGAGAGATCGAGAGATAAACTGAGAGGCAAACCAGTATGAGAATGCTGTCTCTCTTGGCAGCTCCTTCACACTGAATTGATGTACTGTGCAAATGTGCAGATGTACATACAATACGTATGTATGTACATACCTCAGTGAAAAATAAAAACATGGAAGGACCCTAATACACTGTTTTACAAAAACTTGAAAGGTAAGCCATTTCTTTCTTAAATAATGTCACTGTCTAATAGCAATAATCCATTCCTGGGTATGGGTATCTCAGGATTTATCTACAGTTGGCTTTGTTTGATCCTGTGATACTGATACCCAGTGATCGGTTATTGTTAAAATATATAATATTTATGCATCACTCACATCTTATATATACATTTTTTTAATTATTTGTTTTTCTAAATTTTGACTGTGAATTATGTTTATTATTTATCTTCTTCTTCTTTTGTCTTTTCCCGATCAGGGGTCGCCACAGTGGATCATCTGTCTGCTCATGATTGGCAGTGGAGTTTTACGGTGTCAAGTTGCCAGCCCAGTGCCCAACCTTCCACAGAAGGCACACACACACTCACACCTAGGGCCAATTTAGAGTGTCCAATCCACCTACTGCATGTCTTTGGGATGTGGGAGGAAACCGGAGCACCCAGAGGAAACCCACACAACCACAGGGAGGACATGCAGACTCCGCACAGAAGGCACCCCAGCCAAGAATTGAACCAGAGAACCTCTTGCTGTGAGGCGGCAACGCTAACTGCTGCACCACCGTGGCCACCCATGTTTATTATTTATTGCACTATTTTGTAAATATGTAATTTTTTTATTGGAGCTTTTCTCCCAAGGCTTCTTCTGGAAAGGGCATGCTACCCAGTTAGACTTTCATGGTAAACAAAGGCAAAATAAAATAATTAAAAAAAAGCACTGGCTTATACAACCCTGTTTAATCTGTTCTTTATTTACAAGTCATCTAAATAACAAGTCCTTCAGAGTAGCTACTGACTAGGCAAATTCATAAGCATTGATTATAACACAAGAAATACCTTAAGCGTTTGTCCCTGGATCTTATTTTCCACTCTGTTATTAAATGAACTTCCTTTCTGCATAAGGAACAACATTATTTTTAAAAGCGAATGACATGGTCATGTGGATCCCACATATACGTTGTCTAGAAACCCTGGATAATTTTACATTTGGCCATAACAATCAGGGCTGCAGGTTAATCCCAGAAAGACTAAAGCCATGCTGTTGGGACCCACAAGGGATTCTGGATAATGTACAGGTAGAACTAATAGACTCTCTGTTACTACTATGTGATATGGTTAAGCTACTTGAAGGTCACTCAGGCCATAATCTTAGTATCTACCTATGAACCTATGAAGCTATGTACATTATAGGTCCTAAAGATGACGCTTTAGAATACATGAAGGTTTACAAGTACTTTGGTCCATTGCCAAAGCTATCTCTTACCTATACAAACCAGATTTATCAATATATAAGCAGAAACTCCAAGGATCCCAAATGGTGTAATATATCAAACTTTCTTATAAAAGAGTCAAACAGACTTTTGTCAAGAGTCTAAATTTCCCACCTTAGACTATATTCTGCTGGTCATACGTACAGTTTCAACAAACAATGCCAAAAACTGCAGTCACCTCAACACAACGCTTGTAAATTTATCACAAGTGCATATGTGACTCAGTGTCACTATGCCAGAGTATTCACTGTAGGATGTCTGACCATAATAAAGGGGCAAAACTCTTAATTTGGGGTCTATATTAGAAAGTCGACCGCTTACTTACCCAAACGCCTAAATGTCAACCCGTCTTCATCGAACCACAAAAACATCGATTGTCCAGAACAGCGAAAGCGGAAACATTGAATCGTCATGGTTGGCCTTCTGCGGTATAGCTTCGTAAGGTAAGTGTGCAATAGGTAAGGACCTTAGGGTTAGAGTGCGAGTTAAGGTAAGTGCATAGATGTTAGATTTAGTGTAGGGTTTTGTTAAGTGTATGTGTGTGTATTATTTAGTTTGTTTGGTTTAGCTTTTTAAGGTAAGTGTGCGATAGTTACGGACCTTAGGGTTAGGGTGTGGGTTAAATTAAGTGCATACATGGTGGTATATGTAAGATTTAGTGTAGGGTTAGAAGTAGGGTTTAGTTTAGGGTTAGAAGTAGGGTTTTGGTTAGTGTATGTATGTGGTTTATTTAGTTTGTTTGTGTAGGTAGTATGTAGCGGGTGGTAGGGTGGGACAAGTATGAGAGTTTGACTTATTAAATTTCGTGGTTTCGATCGTTCGGTGTTTATGCGGTTCGATGATGATGGGTAAACGTTTAGGTATTTGATGAAGTAAGCGGTCGACTTTATAATATAGACCTCTTAATTTGCAGTCTGGCAAACATATAGCTGTCAAATCTGACCAGTGCTTGTTTCTACAAGCTTTTGAATCTCAGAACTTGTTCCTTAATCTTAACAATTAACACTTGTGAAGGAATGTTGCTGGACATCCCACATCATCACCTAGTGTGTACCTTTACAGCCTTCAGAGTATATGTCCGAGAATATTTCTATCCTTTTCAAAGAAGCTGAAAATATTTCTACTTGCCAAGACCTCTTGTAAATGTCCAAGAGGTTTCATATACTCATTAGCACCTACATTTAGTATATCTCTTTACAGATGGGTCTGAGGTCAAGATATACTTCAAAAGTATTAACACAACATTGCTATATTTTGTTACATACTAAACATGCCTAGTACAATGATTTGCATATTGCAGTAGTGATATTAGTGACGTTTTATCTTTTTTTTATGTTGCAACTTAGTTGCAACCCTAGTGGCTCAGTTTACTTGCCCCGAAATAAAATAAAACACAGAAAGTCAAATAAATTATGCTGGTAGTTATTTAACATTCTCAAAAACTGCAGTATGATGAGTTTTATTAGAGATTTTGTACCAAGTATTTGTCTATGTTAATTCTTTAATTTTTTTTTTGGACCTGGATATTGTGCTATAAAGTCAATACAATCTTTTGTCACCTTAATGTCTTTGGTGTTTTTATAATCACTACTGACAGGAAAAGAAAATAGATAAGTTTTCATTCCCCTTTTTATAAATGCAAGTAATTGAATAGGAAATTTGTCTCAAACTCCATATTTCTATCCTTAGAGATGGCTTTGATTTTGTTAATATACATGATTTTCAGTGGCTTGTGGTTAGTTATAAGAGCACATGTATGCCCACTTACATAAAGGTGGAAGTGTTAACAACTCCATATTATTGAGAGCACCTATTTCTTCTTTCTGTAGCTGTTCTCCTCATCTGAGGAAGTACTGCTTGCATAAGCTACTACCCTATAATAGCCTTGATGTTTTTGTCAGTACAATGCTTAATGAGCAGGACTAGTATCTACAATTAAATGAGCTCATGTACTGGGATCAAAGTAAACCATCTCAATAAAACTGTGAAACCTTTAAACTCTGTCTAAACTCAAAATGTGGATTTCTTGGCTAGATTTCTAAGTGGTTTTTAATGGTGGGAATATTCAATATGAATCTATCACTGTAGATTTCCATGCCTAATACAGGGGATTATGATCAGGTCGCCAATCATAAGTGGCTTATTAAGTGTTTGAGACATGGATACCAAGAAATTCACCTCAAAAGTGAAGCTCAGGAGCTAAATCTTGGCTTCCATGTTGAGATCTCATAATAAAAAGGATTTGTTATGATTAGAGACCCGAACATAATTCTTTGTAGAGCATGGAACTTTATCTGTTCCATGTAGAGCTATTTACAGAAGAAAAAAGCACTAAATGCATTGTAGGTTTTGAAAGCTATAAAGCTCTTAGGGAGCACTGACAGAAAGACAGTATATGATCTAGTTTCTTACAAAAGGTCAGGGACACATTACCAGTGCACTAAGCAGGCAGAAAGAATGTTATTGCAATGCTACCACTGTCATTTGTTGGCCAGTACTGGCCTAGCACAATACCCAGTCTTAACAACTAAAGCAAGGGGTGCTTAACAATTGTTAAGTTTAGGTCTTTCACTATAGAAGCACTTAACTGAATTGTCCATTTCTGGATTTCAGTTTGGTCATAGCACCCCATGCACTACAAAGTTCTTATAGCAGTGAAGTCTTTCAGGGATGGTACATTTCTGATAGCTTCTGTTTTCTTTATATTGAGATAAATGCCTGTATGTGAATGTATGAAGTTTAGGTTTAAATGTATTACCATGCACTCTTGCATTTTCCTAAACAGCCTGCTCATGTGATACTCTGTCCAATGCAACCTTAAATCCTCTATAATTACACTTAAACAGCCTGTAGTTTAACATAAATTTGGTAGCTCTGTTTTCAGCTGGGTTGCATCCAAAGCAAGAAATAAATTAAAGTCAGTTCATTGGCTCATGGACTGACTTTAATACTTAATATTTGTTTCTTCTTCTCTTATCAGTTCTGTCTCAGGAGTTGTTCTTTTACCTCGGTGTGGTAAATGGGTTTGTCAGAAGATGTGAAACCTGTTTTGTTTAGTTGCATGATAAGGTATGTTACGTGCATGAAGTGACTTTAGCTCACCTACACTATGAATGACCAATGTTTATAAGGAGAGTACTACTTTTAAAGCATGTTATAATGTCATTTGTGCAAATCTTTAACATTCACATGCATTTCTAACAGTGAATATTTTATGTCATTTGTGCCAAACTTTAATATTCAAAGGCGTTTTGCAAAAGTCAGTAAGTTACAATGTCATTTGTGTCAGTCTTTAACATTCACATGCATTTTGCAACACTCAGTATGTTATGATGCCATTTGTGCAAATTTTTAACATTCACATGCATTTTGCAAGAGTCAGTAATTTCCATTTTGATGCTTATTGAAGAGGCATATTTGATTGTTATGTTCTGTGTAACTGGAAATATTTAATCCACTGGTCAAAACAGGTTGGTGACCTGTGTTTTTAGTATACTTTCCAAACTGCACTTTTGAACGCATGCTTATTTTATTAGGTTCATAGGTAAATACTAGGCACCTAATAAAATATGCATGCATTCAAAAGTGCAGTTTGGAAAGTATACTAAAAACACAGGTCACCAACCTGTTTTGACCAGTGGATTAAATATTTCCAGTTACACAGAACATAGGCAACCCGCGGTGGTGGTGCTGCGGTAGCGTTGTCACCTCACAGTAAGACGCTGTCCGGTTTGATTCTCAGCTAGAGCGTCTTCTGCGTGCAGACATGCGTGAATGGGCGTACCTTCGTTGAAGGTTGTGCATCAGGCCTGGCAAGCCGGTATGTAAAAATCAACTGCCAATCATTAGTGGACCGGAGTTCCGCTGTGGCGACCCCTAACCGGGAAAAGCTGAAAGACACAAACAACAGGTAAATACTAGGCAATCAGTCTGCAGACCATTTCAAGCCTAGACAAAAAAACCCTATTTAAAATTTCCATCTAGCCTCAAGGAAGGCATGACAAGCTGGACCAAGAGAGAATTTGAGTCTGTCCATCCAATTATCTAGATTTACCTTAGGTGTCAAGGATGCTACTCTGCTTGACATGTAATGGATGTTTTTCCAGAGGTGAAGGACACATTGGGATATGAATCTATCATGATAACATGTCTTATTTATCTTTTGAGGAAGGTTTTGTTCCTTCAAACAAGTATTTGATGTACCATTAATTCTGTGAAGTGATAGGAGATCAAATAGGGCTTGACCTTATAAGGCACAAAAGGCTAAACGTAGATCTTCATGGAGGAGTCTGTAAGAGAGTGAGTACAGAGAAACGGCTCCAAGTCTATCTTGATAAATAAGATTTTTGAGGCCACTGGATCTTTTTAGTTATGAATCTCTGAGGTCTCTCAAGCTGTGTGATATCTCAAAAGGTGCATTGCATTAGATGATGGGTCTGATAAGGTATGAGTAAAAGGGAATTAAGACTTCTTTGGATGTAGTGGAGATGCTTCTGGAAATTAGTTGGGCAAGCTAAAAAGCTTTCCAAAATACTCTGGAGACATGGAAATGAACTGCAGACACAAATGCAGAAGCAGTGTGGTAAATACAGTAAAAAAGTAAACAGACAATCCAACGTGTTCTTGCACAAGAAGCGGCCACTTTAATACGATAAAATGACCAGAGACTTAGCGCTTTTGCCTTTTACAATCCAGGCATCATCGGAGTCAAATAAAAATTCACAACAGTCACATTAATAGGAAAAACAGTCTGACATAATTTCTGATGCCTGGATTTAAAAGGCGAAAGTGCTAAGTCTCTGCTGATTTGTGGCTGCAGTCCATTTCCTAGTCTTTTAACCTTGTGTGACTACACTATGGAGTCTATTTCACATGAAACTAAGGTGGATGAACTTACTACTATTGTTTGTGAGCTAGCCTCTGCTTTAAATGAATTAAAGCGCAGAGGCATGCCCAAACAGACTTTGATATTGTTCCAGGAAGAATTATTTATTCTGCATAGTCCTGTACTGGGCTCTACAAGAACTAATGGTAACAATGCTAATTCTTCACCCCCTGCTATCAATGGCTTGAATGGTTTGTTCCAGACTCCATTACTGGATTATACTTTGCATTGTGAAAGACAGGGGAATGATTTTGGATCTCTTACCACTCAAATTGCCACCTTGGAATGTTTAGCAAAGAAGTATAAATCTTTACAGTTAGATAATGCCTTTCTGGTATAATCTAAGAAATTAAAACAAGTTCCATAGGGCCTCAGAGTATGGAAGTTTCCAGTGGGTACAGAAAAGGGTTTCTTCATGCATCAGGAGCTACTTGAAATGTTTGATAAGACTGTACTCGAGGTGATGAATACTATTATCAAGGACAATGAGCACAAGCTCTTGAAGCTTGAAGGTGACATAAAATTGCTTAATGAAAGTATTGTTAATGATCTTATGTTTGAACAGATGTCTGCTAGATACAATAGAATATTTGCTGACATAAAAAACTTTTCTGATACTAATTGTAAACCCAAACAGAATAAATTAGATAGGGACAAAGCTGATTATGTACATAAAAGAGTGTATCCTGACCCCCCCCCCATTACACACAATGATTTCTTTATGAATAGTGCTACTAATAATAACAGCAACAACAGTAATAATTTTAACAACCAACACAACCAAACAGATGTCAATGAGGGTGATTATGATGAATATTTTTAGAGCAACCACCCCAACTAAGGCGCTCAGAATGCCTGATCAATCAACAAAATCAAGCTTCACATGGTTGCTCCTTTCAGGCAGCACCCAGGGGTCATTCTGTGAGGGGGAAGAACTGGGGGAGGAGAATCAGACGTGGGGGGAGGTATATGTACTAGATTCTGTGGACCCAAAGAACTGAATGTTTTGAATTCTAGTGCCAGAATGTCTGAAGAGTATAATGCTGATATGACAGTACTAAATGTTAACGTGAATAATGCCTTGGTTAACAGTGATTCTACAGCATCCATTGTGAACTGTAGAACAGGAACTATACATAACATTAGTGATTTTTCTTTGAAAAATGAACATATTTCTCTTTTGCAAAAAGGTTTTGGTTTTGTTCTGAGTTTTAAGTCTGATATTGCTAGACTGTTGATTAACTTGAGGTTTTACACCAGACAACTTAACTTGAGACTGTTTTTTCCTAAATAATAATCAAGAATGTAGAACAGAACCATTTCTATTGAAAAGGAAAAAGTACATTCTTGCCTCCCTGTAACCCCTTAGTGAGTTTGTTTGAAGCATGTGTGGAAAATAATTTTAGACAAATTGTAAAGGCAAATCATTCTAGTTGTGACAACTTATCTAAAGAAGAAGGGCTGGCACTGAGTGAGCTATCTGACAATAAAGCATACCGAGTGATAAAGCCAGATAAGGGCGGCGGGGTGGTCATCATGAGGCAGATTGATTATGTGTGCAGAATATACTCTTTACTTAATGAGGAAGAAGCTTATGAGAGAGTTTCTCTTAGTGAACTCAATAGAGCATATGCTAAGATTGACATATTTTTATTTGATGCTCTAAGCCAGGACACTTAAACAGGGGATGAGTATGATTTTTTGAAAGTAGATACACCAAGAATTCCGATAATTTTTGAAATACCTAAAATTCACAAAAATATCAATGACCTCCCTTTTAGACCAATTGTTACCGATCAAGGTTTAGAAACTGAACCATTGGCTGCATTTGTTGATTATTTCTCTTAAAAAGTGACCAACGATTTTGCTTATATCTTAAGAGACTCTTGGCATTGCTGAGAACAATTAAAAACAGCTAAGCTTGATAAGGATGACTTGCTTGTGGCAACTGACATGGTTAACTTATTTACTGTGATCCCCCATGACATAGGCTTAGAATATTTTTCAGAATGTTTATCACAAGGTGGACACTTGAACCAAACCCGAGTAAATCTACTGGATGACCTGCTAGAAGTGGTGCTTAAAATTAATTTTTTGGTATTCGAAGGTGAATTTTTCTGGCAAAAATCATGTGTGGCCATGGGATCGAAATATGCCCCAGTTTTTGCCAACCTGTTCTTGGTTGAATGGGAAAAGAGGTATGTATTTTCTTCTCCCTTTACATCCAGGATACACGTGTATTATAGATTTTTGGCTGATATAATTATAGTTTGGAGAGGACCAACTTCTGAAGTGGCAGAATTTTTGAATTACATTAACAACACCACTCAATACCTAAAGTTCACCTATAGGGTACACCAAAATGAAATTGATTATTTAGATATTCTTCTCACAAACGATAATTGCACAGGAGAATTATCATTTAACATATTTAGGAAACAGACCTATGCTAATACATTATTGCATTTTGACAGTTGTCATCCTGAACACCAGCGTAGGATCGTAGTCAAGGTACAGATGGTCAGCCTGTCCAGGTTGATTAGTGATGACAAGAAATTTTCTGAAGAATTATTTAAGTTAATTGGGATGTTCAAGGACAGGGGGTACCCTATTAAGCTTTTACTGTCAACTAAGAAAGAGGTGACCAGGAACTGTGCAACTAGGTTCCTACCCATTCTAAGAGGGGGTCACAGTAATATTAAGGTAAATCATGATGATGGCTCCAAAAATGATGTTATGATTTTACCATTTAATCAAGATGCCTCATATTTAAAGGGGAGCATGAAGAAAATTTGGGGAGCGTTATTAGATGATGACCTGAAAAACAAATTAGGGTCAGAGCCTAAGACTGTTTTCAGTACAGGCAAAAATATTAAAGGCATTTTGAGAGGGACATGGATACTAAAAAGAACAATTATGCCTCTAGGATGCACAAATGTGGCTTCTGTTCAAGCTGCAGATTTATTAATGACAGACCCTATGTCCAGATTGACTCTTATGGTAGGAACTTACAGTGCCTAGGGCACTGTAATTGTAACACTGAAAATGTTGTTTATATTGCTACCTGCATTTCATGCCCTGCATTTTATATAGGCAAGACCACCAGGAAACTACATGATAGGATTATAGAACACAACAGGGATATTAGAAATACAACGTGTACCTTTGCCCTATACACACACAGTACAGAGTGTACAAATTTCAAAAAGTTCTTATTTTTTGTTATTGATAAGAGTTTTGGTCAGTATAAGAGGGGGCGATGTTGACCTTGATCTGCAGATCATGGAAACTGAATGGAAATTAAGACTTAATGCCAGGGTGAAACCTAAAATTAATGACACAGTTTCTCTCTCAAGTATCTTGAAAAAAAAGAGCAAAACTGGTTTAAATACAGGTTCCTTCAAGCCTGAGTGAATGCTAGCAGATTTTAGTAAAGAAAAATCTTTTAAAAATAATATTTTTAAACAGTTTTTAACAACTTTTAACAACATATATATGGTTTTATTACTCAGTATTTTATTCTGTTATTGCAGTAATTCCAATAACATGGATGTCATTCATAAACTAGTACATTATTCACGACTGCATGATGTTACAGGAAATTATGTCAGTCTGTTTTTCCTATTAATGTGACTGGTGTGAATTTTTATTTGACTCTGATGATGCCGGGATTGTAAAAGGCGAAAGCGCTAAGTCTCTGGTGATTTTATCATATTAAAGTGACCGCTTCTTGTGCAAGAACTCGTTGGTTTGCCTGTTTACTTCTTTACTCTGGAGACATGATAGTCAGATGATAGGAAATCACCAACAAGAGTGCCCAGATCCCTTACAACATTGCCTGATTGGAGGGGTACACCTCCTATACAGTAAGTGATATTGTTTTCTTTGGAAAATGGACTGTGCTTCATTTTTTACTTTTAATTTGAGACCATTGTCCTTGTACCAATTTTGAACATGGTCTAAGCCATGTTGGAGCAATTGCATATCAGGTGAAGACTGAATAACAAAACCCAAACTTAGTTAACTGTAGGCCAGAAGTAGATTTTGATTTTCTTTTATTGGTTTTATTTTGTATATTATGTGCCTTTTTTTAAGAAAGATTTTCTTTTGTTTTCTTGTTGAGGCAATAGATTATGAACATTGGATTTGAAATCTGGCTTGATTTGTTCTTTTAAGCCATGTAAACTGCATATTACATTTGTAATTTATATCGTACAATAGTAGTCCTAGGACCTTGGTGCAGCAGTGCTGTACCCTAGGGTTCTGTTTTGGGTCCATTTCTGTTGGGCATGTTTTTCATTCATGGCAAATCTGACACTAAAGTCCTCTTCCTGAACAAATTTATGGGTGACTGCAAGCTTTGAAGACAAATCCTCAGAGATATATAACCTGGACAAACTCATGGTGCCAGGGTTATGGTCTAAAGCTGAATGCCAACAAATGTAGCATCTTAGTTTGGAAACCGGATCTCTTACACATCTAACAAATAAATTACATCAACTTAAACTAGGAACTTTCATTTGAAACCTAGGCACCTTCATTGCTAAAGAACTCTCCTTCAACATCCAGTATCCTCTGTCATTAAGCCTTCTACTTTGCTAGACTAATTATTAAGGGCATTTCCTCTCAGTCCAAAGTGGTCCTTATCCCCCTGTACTCATCCTTCATCAGACCCATACTAGGTTACAATGTGCCCTACTCTATGTACCTATCCAAACATATAATGCAGCTTGAAAAGCCCCAGTGGTACATCACTAACAATTCTAGATACTTAAGTTACCCAGAGCATCTTAAAGCCTTGTCTTACTTCTCTGTTTCCTATACAGTCCTTCAGGGTGACTTATGCCTTGTCTACAAACCTGCAAATGACCCAACACTTTTTTATCTACTACATATTTGTAAAACTGGTAGTAAAATAAATACTTCCACCTCTGGAACAAACTCATGCTTTCTGTTAAAAACGCATCCCCACACTGTCTTCACATCTAACTTGAATGGATGGGAAAATACAAATTTAACTCATGTCTAGCCTCCTATGCCTTATGGCATACAAGCTGGGTATAGCCATGGGCCATAACTAGACGTAATAAGGCCTAACTGGACTATCTCCAAGTAGCAACCTATGAACTTATGAACCTATAATAATCTTTTTACATTTCAGGTGTATGGATGCTTTTCACTTTTGGATTAGAGGACTAGAAACATTTCTGGACTTTTCTTAGATACTTTAGAACCATTTGATAATATGATGTAGTGTTTGATATTTGGAGTGGTTTTGTCTGCTGTTTCAAGATCTTTAATCTGTCCATATTGGAACTTTGAGAAAATGTACAGCATTTCCTTTTATAAGGATACTTAGATCTAATGTAACATTCATTGTTAAACTTTTCTTTTTACTTTTCTAACCTAGAGTCCCATGAAGCTTCCAGCTGTTCCCCTGGATGGACACTGAATCCCCTAACGGCTCCTTGCTGGGTATCCACAGACATAAATGCAGGCAGAGCAGGGTTGGCTGCTATATACGTTGGATGTTAAAGCCCTTTACACTAACATTCCTCATTGGGTGGTCTGATGGCCCTGGAGTATTTTTTGAATCAAGCCTCCATATGCAGCCCTGGTTTTCGTACATTTTTATTGTGTCTTACTGAACACAAATTAAAATGAGTTCTGTTTTAAAGGGGAATGTTATTTACAACTTAAAGATACAGCCACGGGGGCATCTTTTGCACCTATTTATACTGACATTTTCATGGGCTTTATTAAAGAGCAAATCATTTACAATGAGTCTCATGATATCTATATTGAAAGTATGGATATTTGGAGCGGGTACATGGACGATTGCTGGCTTTTCTGGAGGTCTGATATTTATTACAATTTGTAGGAAATCTGAATAATAAATGGGGTATCCAGTGTACAGTGCATCATGATCCCAGGCACATTACTTTTTGGATGTATTTATTAGGGTGGAGGATGGTAGGTTATGTAATGGGGTTTTTAGGAAATTTCCTCAGGTTAACACCCTTTTGCATGTTAGCAGTTGTCACCCTCTAAAAAAATATACCCAAATCCCAATTTCTAATGTTAAAAAGAATTTGTTTGTCAGAGTTGGAGTTTACGAATCAGGAACAAGAAATGACTACGAGATTTTGTGATATAGGGTATAAATATTCTGATATTTGTAAATTAGTAAATCTATACAAAATATTGATAGAGCTCAACTATTAAAATATAAATAAAAAATAGATCTAAGGGATTGCTTAGATTTACAGCTAGTTTTGGTATTTACAGAAGTTTTTGGTTCAGAAACATTGGAGTGCTTTATTACTGGGTGACCGGTTGACGGTCTTTTGCCTGCTAAATGTTTATTTTCACTTAGATGGGGCAAAACATTGGGGGGTTGGTTTAATCATTATAAAAAGGATGATTGTGGGAACCCAACCTTAGGTCAGCTTACTTTAGGGGGACAAGTTATTAAAGGATGCCACCGTACGGGAGTTGTGTTTTTTGTAAATATGCGGGCAAAACAGATCAATTTTCCTAGTGCAATACCTCTAGGGTTTTTTCACGTTAATGTTTTGGAGAATTACAACATGGATTAGGTTGTTTATTTGGTCACCTGCAGCTGCTCTGCCTTTTATGTGGGGCAGACATCACACCCATTCAAACTGAGGATTTCAGAGCATTTTAGTGACATTAGGTGTGCTAGGATGTCAAATACTTTATACAAACAGACTATGAAGCATAATGCAGCTAGGTGTCAGTTTATAATTGTTGATAAAATTACATTGAATAGGAAAAATAAGGATGAATGGCATAGGATGTTAGACATGAGGAATGGGGCTGGATTATTAGATTGTGAGGTTTTTTTTCTTCAGGACTTAGTGAAACGTTCTAGCCAATTATGTTATAAGTTTTTACTCCTCAGGTAGAAGCTTGGATTATTTAAGTTTCATGTTACTTTTTTTTTTTTTTTTTTTTTTGTGAATTTAATGTGATGAAGGCTGAATAGCCAAAACCAAATTGCTAGTTCATTAATAAAATGTGAATTATTATATGGTGGAGTTTTTATTAGAGGTTGAGTGCTGGCAGTTGTTTTTTTGTGGTATCCGCAGATATAACCCCTTGCTGGATGGGCCTGTTGACTTCTTAGGGCATCGACCTCTGTGGTAGCTCAACTGTAGTCCAAGGTAGTGAGGGATCCATCGGGACTGCTGCTTGTGCTTGAGCTTGAAAATGAGTTTGTACAACAAGAGGTTGTATCTTAGCAAGTTTAATTGCAGCAGCCATCAGGAGGGAGAGGAATGGTGTGGGAGTGTAAATTAGGACTTACCACAGCAATCAGGAAGGAGATTTATAGTTATGGAACAGGAGGAGAGTTTAATGTTAGAGAGTAGAAGAGAGTTTAGGGTTAGGGTGTGGCAAAAAAAGTTTAGAGTTAGGGAGTGGGAAAGGAGTTTAGGTTTAGGAGTCAATCTAGGAGTTTAGGCTCAGAGAGAGGATTGGAGTTTTAGGTTTAGTGAGTAATCAGGGCATTAGGGTTAGAAACAAGGAGTGATGTTTATGTTTAGGAAGTGATCAGGGATTTTATGGTTAGGAAGGTAAAGTGGAATTTTAGGGTTAGGGAACGAAGATGCAGGTTATGAACTGGGTGGGAACTTTAGGGTTAGAATTTGGGCTCTGGTTGGACTATACAGTTTAATTGAGTTGGATTTTGGAATGGTTAAATAACTAAGAAAGATTATGCTAGTGCCGTTTTAAAGCAAGTGGCAGTTAGCAAGTGTGTTGTGTGATACAAGCATGTGAATACTTGTAGTAGACCCTGCTGTAACATTAAGATCTAATTTGTCTGAATAGTGATAGTGTTACAGAGTTTGTTTTCTAAGGGAAAGTGTAAGGTTAGGGTTATCACTGTTTTAGGTGTTAGGATTAGGGTTAGAGTTAGCATGCATTACTGAGGTAGTGCAGGGAGATTTTGGATGCACATGCTGTTTTGGAGCATTCTCAGTTTCTGTTGATATTTTGTATTTTAAATATTTTTTGCTGATATTTTTACTGTTTATGTAATATCATTACATCAATTTCAGTATAATATATATATATATATATATATATATATATATATATATATATAAAATCAGCCACGTGTTGTTAAACACATTGGTGGATTTGAAACTGAATTTTGCAGTTGCAGTTAATGTCACTGTCATTGACTGCATTAACACAGAGGTATTGCAATCACAAAACAGCACAAGAAAGGAAGATGCCCCTTATGTCCACTGTTGCGGGATCTTGGATTTAGTATATACCCATATGTAGTGGTTCATATATATTTATGTATACATAATTTACAGTACATGAAATCAGAACTGATTCAAATTAACACTAATGTATGCTTCTTGTAAATTATCATTGGACAAAAACTTGTTTTGTGTAATTAGAAAACTTTTTTCAGAATCTTATTTATCAAAGTAGCATGTATATATATATATATATATATATATATATATATATATATATATATATATATATATATGCACATACATACATACATATACAGATATCCATCTATGTGGATGGATAAGATTCATTAATGCCTACACTAAGTGTACATGATCTATATTCAAGAACATCTCTACCACACTTTTTGTGTTTTCTAGTCACTCAGAAAGATTACACTGAGTGTACATGTAGTTTACACTTTGTGGTAACATTTATGGGTCTATATTAATTCAGCGAAAAGTCACTTCAACGAATGGCATTTCATCGGAAATGGCATTCATCAAATTCCGCTCATGTGGGGGGGCTGTACCCCCCGCTAATTATATATACCAATTCTGAGATCGCACTACAGCGAGGAAATGGTGATTTCCCGATTTTCCATGTATTGTGATCTCAGTATGAACAGTTCAAGGAACGGCATGTTCAATGTAAGTGCATTGAAAATGATGTCCGCTGAACTGAATTTTCGATGAACTGATGGGGAGCCAAAATTTATGAATCCCCTTGATATCTAAGGCAGCAAGAAAATCAATAAGAAAACTAAAGTTAGTAAGAAGAAGGTGTGAGTAATACTTCTGTTGTCTGTTCACTCAAAACGGTGTACACTTAGTGTAGGTCATAATTAATTTCTGGGAGACCGTTTTAGCATTATTCTTATCCACAGAAACCTGCTTTGTAGAAGTTAAGAAAATAATAAATTTGGTTTAGACCACTTAACTAAAATCATCACACACCTAAGGTAAAACATACTCAAAATAGTTTCTAACTGGTAATATATAGACGAACTCATGCAAACACTGGCTTACAACCCAGGCAGAACCTAGTTTTAGTTTGTTGCTATGGGAACATGTAGTAAATTCACTACCAGTAGATGTGATGAAAAGGAAACCATTACATGGAAGCAAACAACTTTATAGGCTGAAATTACATTTTTATTCTTCTTTACTAAACCTGTTTTTGTGGGGTTCCAACTTAACTAACTTGTTTTCAGAAAAAAAGCCTCATTGCTTTTCTATTTGTTTCTAGTGCATTTTGAATTCTATTTCGAGGATATTTTGGACTTTCTTACCTGTTACGTGCACAAGAATTCCATTTGAAGACTGATATTTAGCATGTGGCTCTGCTGTAAGTTCCACACGGCAGAAGAAAATGTTGCTGTCATTTATAGTCAGGTTAGTAATTAGTAATGACAGGTCATTATGTTGTAGATTCCCAGCGAATTTGTAATGGTTACCTTGATTAATTGTTGTTTTGCAATCACCATTTCCATCATGATCAGTACATTTAAAAATAACAGGTCCTTCAAAGGATTTTACTTTCCACATGACAGTGATGCTGCCATTATAATGCCTGTAGGGATGGGAGAACGAGCAAGGCAAAACAAGAGACCGTCCAATCACACCAGTCACCTCAGGAGGAATTTTCATAGACCAGGCTGTCTCAGGGTTACCTGTTGTACCTGTCATAATGGGAAAAAGCACTATAACATTGTAGGCATAATTAAAACTTCTTGAATTCAGCAGCAAACAAATAACTCAAAAAAAATTGAAAATAAAGTAAATGCTGTATCAATACAGTAAAAACAAGCAAATTTATTAGAACACAAAGCCAACAGTTAGCGCTATCATCTCCTTAATTGGAGACTTCTTCAGACTAAGGCTTCAACACTTCATTTAACATTTAAATACACATTCTCCTATCACATGACTTCAATTTTAAAAAAATAAATTTAGTGTTTTAACCCCTTTCTTCTTAATTTGTTTTTTTTTTTTTTTAATTGAAGTCGTGATAGGTGAATGTGTATTTAAATATTAAATGAAGTGTTGAAGCCTTAGTCTGAAGAAGTCTCCAATTAAGGAGATGAAGGCGCTAACTATTGGCTTTGTATTCTAATAAATTTGCTTGTTTTTTACTGTACTGATACAGCATTTATTTTATTTTCAAATAATTAAAACTTCAATGCATCTGGTAAACCATAGAGTAAAACACAAGTTTAAATGCATTTATGTATTTATTTAAATTGTTAACCAAGGTAGAGCATGGATCCATATGGACCTATTTATGTCTCCATCTGAGTATGAAAAAAGAAATGCAGAATTACAGAAAAAATAGTAATGTGAGGTACAAAAGCGTAGCAGCATCCAACCCTGAACAATATGAAATGCCTATGTTTGTGAAAAACAGCTTATTCATAAGAGATTGTTAGTTAAAAAGTACAAATATGTAAGTTTGGAAAAGGATAGTTTCTGTTCCTACATGTTCAAAATGCAACCAGACATACAAATAGAGACATTTGACATGCAAAACACAAGCAGTTGGCCTGTCCAAGATAAAAATGTTGGATTACTTTTTGGCAATATTCACATATGTGAAATAACTCAGAATACAGCTTTGACATGAGAAAGAAATTCTAATTCTCTGTTTAATATTATTTTAACCTTCATCTGTAAGTTATTATACAGATGCTGAATTCCAGTACTTACTCCCCTGTTGGATGACAAGTGGAGTAGCCAGTCTTTGGGTAAATTTATAGTTACCCACCCACTTGCCTAGGTTATGTTTGAAGAGAGTTAGGGAGCTACTTTGCTTAATGTAACTGGGAAGCCTGTCCAGAGGAAAGGAATTCTTTGAGAGGGTATCCTTCCCACCAGCAGTCAGCAGATCCAGTTTATGTTGCAGTCAGTGGAGGTGCAGATCTTGTGAGCAGGTGCTCATGATGGTTTATGAATGTGTACTAGTCACAGAGGGCTAGGACATTAAAGATTTGTAGGACAGGCAGAGGTCATCTCTAAGGTGTCTGCACAAGGTGGAGAAGAGAGATAACACTTTAAGGTGTTCTGTGTAGCTCCTAGAAATCATGTGCTTGAGTCTCTTGGTGAATAAGTGTTGGGGTTTGTCCAGTGTATTATATGTATGGACAGATAGTTACCACAGAGTATTATAGTCTGCTCTGGGACAAATGAGGAATTATAACTTACTTGTTCCTAGAAGATGTACCTTTGATGACAGTGGTAGGTATATAGTGGTCAAAGGAAAATTCATTGTTGACAAAAGTGCCCAGTCCCTGTTGAACATGTCAGTTCTGAAATGGATGTAGTGTATATGATACCTGCACGAATGCTCATTTTTCCCAATGAACACAATAGTACACTTTTCAACATATAACTTTAGGCCATGGTCCTGGCACCGTAGGTTTGTATCTGTTAGGCCCTCCTGGAGTATCTGTCAGTCCTCTGGAGACTTGACTATAGTTCTGAGTTTGCAATTGTCTGGAAGTAAATACCGAATAGAAGCTCTCTAACACTTTTCCCTGAGAGATCACACTAATAATGAGCCTTTAACAGGACAGTGTACTACCATCCCTGATTTATTGGTTAATGTCAGTCAGCCAGTTATATAAGTTTGATTAGCTTATTTATAATGTCAGAATATGAAATGGTATCAAAGCCCTTTGCCAGGTCAAGATCCATCTAATCCCTCAGTGATTTTTCTAAGTTTTGTAGGTCAATCTTTCTTTTACAAAACCAGACTGGTTTGCTTCCCTGGACAGTAAGCTGCCAATATGAACCTGGTGGATTTCTTTGAGACGGTTACTCAGGCTATAGATAAGGGAAAGGAGGTACACATGGCTTACCTTGACCTTGCTAAAGCATTTGACACCATTCCCCATTCAGGTATTATTGATAAGCTCACCAGCCTGGGCATAAACCCTTACGTCACAAGATGGATCGCAAACTGGCTCTCAGACAGATCCCATAAAGTAAGAGTAGCGGGATCTATGTCCGAATCCAGACCAGTAACGAGTGGTGTGCCTCAGGGCTCTGTCCTGGGGCCCCTCCTGTTTGGCATATACTTCTCAGAAGTACAGGCAAGCACGGAAGGGCTGTGGCTGACTAAGTCTGCGGACAACTGCAAACTGGGTGCTATAATAGAGTCTCTGGCTGACATGGTGATCCTCCAGAAGGGCCTAAATGAGACTGATGCATGGTGTCAAAGCCATGGTCTCAAGCTAAATGCAAAAAAATGCATAGTAATCCCCTTTGGAAAAAACAGAGTAACCGCAAACTACAACATAGGAGGTAATCCCCTGAAATCTGAAGAAGAAATAAGGGATCTAGGGACCCAAGTAGATAGTCAGCTTTCCTTTGATAACCATGTTGCCAAAGTGGTTAGAAAATCCTTCTATGTGACCCATCTGATCACGAAAGGGTTTGCATCAAGATCTAAGGATGTAATGGTGCCCCTCTACTCTTCCCTCATCAGACCCATTATTGAGTACAATGCACCAATTGAAATGTACCTGGCTAGACATCTCCAGCAGCTGGAGAGACCACAAAGGTACCTAACCAAGAGGATTACTGGCCTCAAACAGTTGCCCTATGCAGCACGATTGAAAAAGCTAAGACTGTTCTCTGCTGCATACCGCTTTCTCAGAGGCGATCTCTGTCTAACGTACAGAGCCATGTCCAACCCAGAATTGTTGAACATGCTCCATCTTAGCAAAACCAAATCTACTCAAGCTACATGCTCTAGGAATATAAACCTCAACACAACAATGAATAGAACATGCTGCAAGGATAGATTCCCTTCACAGAGACTTCCCTTACTATGGAACAGGGTCCCGATCTACATAAGACAAAGCCCCTCACTATCACTCTTCAAGAGGAACCTTGATGAGTGGATGGGTAACAGAAAGTTCACACCGGGGATCACACCAACAGCACTACTAGATAATATATGCCTTTGGGCAGATAGCCCAGTACCAACCTATAAACCTATGAACCTATAATATCTTTATTTATAAGTTCCACAATGGTGTGTTCCATTACTTTCCACGTATGTTTGGTAAGGCTTATTGGTTTGTAGTTTGCAACATCAGTGGTGGGTACACCCTTATGGAGTGGGGTGACCACAGCTGTTCTCCATGACTCTAGCATAAAGCCATTTTCATGGCTGAGGCTGAACTGATTTAGTTGCAGCAGACTGAGAAGAAAGAGGCCTCTCTAGCTTGCATCATTCTGTACACCCATTCCCATTTCCCCTCTGCATCTTTGGTTCTACCTGCTCCTCTTTTCTTCTCTGAATGAGCTGGGGCCAGCACAGATCTTAAGGGCATCCTGGGAGGGCGGTACTAGAAAAAGCTTCTGCTTTGGCACACCTGAAAAATAATCTCCTCTATGGGCGTTTTCCTTCAGAGATCATTTCTGACAACCCCCCCCCCCCTCCCTTGAATGGGCAAGGTCATCCCTCCCTGTCAGCACCTCAGATACCTGAGCCTCTAATTGAACTCAGGTTGTGTGGACCATAGTTGTGGCTTTATCACTCTATGCCACAGTGCTGGCAGTTGCCATAAGCTCTTAAGGCCAAGCACCCTCTTGCATACATATTTGTATGTGCCCATGTGTATGACACAGTTGGCATAATGGTTATGGTCATTGCCTCCCATGCACAAGGTACAAGGTTTGATCTAAACCTCCAACCAATGACTGAATGGAGTATGCCTGTTCTCCCTGTGCCTCTGTGGGGTTCTTTCCACCTCCCAAATATATGCTGGATCCATGGCAGGGTCGTGACAGTGAGGAAGAAGGTGTTCAGGCAGCGGTTACAGGACCTACTTGATAAAACAGAACAACATGAATTGGTGTTGATAATGGAGGACCTAAATGCATATATTGTTACAGGCAGAGCAGTATATGAGGACTGCCTGGGTCCACATGGGTGAGGCAAAAGAAATAAAGAAGATGATACCATACGATCTGCTCAGGATTGGTGGTCAAGGACACCACATAGTAAAATCAAAACAGATGAGGCTTACCACAGTGATGTTAGTGAAAAATTTAATTAGAAGTTAAAAAATCACAGACTGAACTTTTATTGCAGTCTGTGATTTTTTAACTTCTAATTAAAATTTCCACGAACATCGCTGTGGTGAGCCTCATCTGTTTTGATTTTACTCTGCCTTTGTTCTGATGAGGCTCTCTATCCAGGACTGTTTTTTTTTTTCACCAAGGACAGCACATACACAAATCCCATAGATATAGCCAACCCTCTGTCCCCCATCAATAAATCAGGACATCCTCAGCACCTGCCCCCCCTCCTGTTATCTCTAGAGAGCAAGTCATCACTGCTCTCTCAAAGGCAAAAAATACAGCCTCCATGGGACCCAATAACATCGTAGACTGCATTCTACATGAATTCAGGCAGGAACTTGCAGCACCATTAGGCACGCTATTCAACCAAAGCATGAGTACTAGCTTCATCCCAGCCAAGTGGAGGACAGCAACTGTCATCCCTTTGCACAAAGGTGGAGCGTCCACCGATCCAGAATATTATAGACCCATCAGCCTAACTAGCCTGATCTGCAAGGCCATGGAGTGGATTATCATGGACCTCATTAACAAGGACATTGGCAACCTCTAAACACTCAATCCTACACAGTTTGATTTCATCAAGGGGAGGACATGCCTGTTAAATTTGGTCAACTTTTTTGAGACAGTCACCAAAGCCATGGACGAGGGGAAACAGTCCACACCACGTACCGTGACCTGTCCAAAGCCTTTGATACTATTCCCACTTGGGTATAATAGATAAACTCTCTCAACTAGGCATCAATCTGTATGTTACCAGATGGGTAGCAAACTTGCTCACTGATAGAACCCACCTAGTCAAAATAGGGGAAGCCACCTAAAGCAGTAAACCCATAACAAGTGGTGTACCCCAGGAATCGGTCTTGGGTCCTCTGTTGTTTGGCATATACTTTTCTGAGGTGCAGGCCAAAACCAGTGGGCTGTGGCTGACCAGGTTTGCAGATGACTGCAAGCTGGCCAATGTCATCAATTCTCCTAGTGATGTGGACATCTTCCAAGAGGGTCTCACCCAAACAAATGACTGGTGCCATAAACATGGCCTCAAAATGAATGCCACAAAATGCATCATCATCCCCTTTGGGAAGAGTGATGTCCCCACAAATTATCACATTAATAACAAGGTCCTAAGCACAGAATCGTTCATGAGGGATTTGGACACCCAGGTTGATAGCAAAATTACTTTTGACCACCATATTGCCTTCGTTGTACGGAAAGCTTTCTACGTGGCCCACCTCATTAATAAGGGTATCTCATCCAGGGACAAGGAAGTCATAACATCCCTATATTCTTCTCTTATAACACCCATTATTGAGTAAAATGCCCCTTTCAGCATGTACCTCACAAAGCACATGTATTCAAGCAGCTAGAGAGACCACAGAGGTTCCTCACCAGGAGAATCCAGGGCCTCAAACATCTACCCTATACAGATAGGCGAAAGGCCCTGTCCCTCTACTCAGTTTCATACAGACTCCTCAGAGGTGACCTCTGGCTGGCATACAAAGCAATCTCAGACCCTCAGCTTGATGGGACTCCTGCATATCCACAGGTTATGCTCCACTCGAGTAACCCGCACTCGCGACTTCAACCTGGTCTGCGACATCAATAGGACTTGTTGTTGGGACAGATTTGTGTCCCAGAGACTCCCCCTTCTGTAGAATAGGCTCACTGTCTATGTCATGCAAAGTACCTCATTAACCCTTTTTAAGCACAACCTGGATAACTGGATGGGGAATGGAAAATACACCCCTGGGATTCCACCTGTGTCCCTGCTGGACAAGGGCATTGGGTGCTGACTTGTAGGATCATGGGCTAAATTCTTGGCTAGGCTTGTAAGGGCTTCAGCCTTGTAACTTCCTATATGATCACAGCAAACCTTCAACAAAGATCCAACCACTGTCAGGCACTAAAACATCTGGAGTGGCTAGAACTACTTATCCATCTACCCTACAGTTACTCATAGCTAACAAACTCATATACAAACCAGAACACTTCCCCACTCTAAACAATTCCCCCTAGTTCTATTCTCCACACAAAGCTCTATCACCTCTGCAGTACACTCTTTATATTGAAATTATGTAGCAAATTCTGGAACTCAATCCCTCTCACCTGTAAACAGTTTGACAAAATGAACAGTTTCAAGCAGGGCCTAAAGGAACACCTAAATAATTCCTGTCTATGTTCCAGTTCTCACCCAGGATAGAAACTCTAAATCTGTTCTCTTGTCAATAAACATTACATTACCTCCAGCCCTACTGCCTACCTTTTCCTTCAGAAACATCTTTTCCTCACAAATATCTCCTTTTTCCCCACTGCCACATGCCTAATTTGTCTTTGTACCCAGTTTATCTCTCTCATCTTTTTCCACTTTAATTCACCTCCTATGTTATTTCACCCTTTTACTTACCTCCAACCTTCCTTCACTTCTCTTTCATCCCACATCCGCTATGCACCTAGCTTATCTCTCTCTACCTTTTCCACACTAATTCACTTCCTCTTATGTTATTTCTTTTCTCCAATTTTTTTTCACTAGTATTTCATCCTACATCTCATTTTTTTCTAGTTTAAAGCAGTTTCACATCTCTACTACTCTAACTTACTCCCCTTCCTCTTCCCATCTCACCCTGATTAACTTCACACAACTCTGATGAGACCTCCTCTTCATCCACTGTACTTTTTGACAGCCCAACCTACGCTTGTTTTTTTTAACCTTTCATATAACTCAACAACTCCTAACTATATACTTCTGATCACAAAGTATTCAGTACTGACTCCCTAAAATGCCCTTACAATTTATTCAACAAATCTGCTATTATTATTTGCCTACTTAAAATGAAGCTACAGCTTTCAAAACTTATCATAGGTTCATAGCTGTATACTAGGCTAACAACCACAAATGTGTCTCACAAGTTATATGTTTTAGACGTTTATAAAGGGGTGAATACTTGTCTAACTATCTGTTGCCTCCTTAAAGAACATTGCTCTAATTTATGTACATACCTATGAATATTGTTACATTTAACTTGTTTGGAATCTAAGTATTTTGTTATGCATGTGAAACTTTTCTCCCCAGGTCTCTGCTGAAAAAGGGTTTTACTTATCTCAGTCAGACTTTTCCAGTCAACAAAGGCAGTAAATAAATATAAAACAAATCGATCTGAAGAGGAATACCACTTAAAACATATGATGTAGAAACAACTTTTCTGTCAAATGCTACTATCCTGCACTTTTTTTTTTTCATTTAGTTTGAGCAATGTTTTTGATATTCCATGTTATGTGCATATTCTAGCCCTTGTTGGGGCTGTCTTGTATCAGTGGATGACAGATAACAATGGCCAGATTACAGTCATCAGCAAACTTGGTCAACCAAATCTCTGATTTATTGGCTTAGATAAACAGGAGCAGGCCTAGACCATATCCCTATGGCACTCCATTAGTTACAATTTTACTTTAAGAAAGGGAATCAGCAACTTTCACAGCTTGGGATCTAGCTAGTTTGCAATTCAGAGGACAATGTAGGCTTGTCTACTTTTTCAATAATATAGAGGTGGGAGGGTGGGGGTTTAGTGTCAGAATCCTTGGCCCAGTCAAGATACACACAGAATGGCCACTGTCCACAGTCCCTGTAACCTTTCCAAAGAAGCTTACTAATCTCAGGAGACACACCTGCCCTTCACAAAACAAAACAAAACAAAACAAAACTGATTGAGATTTAGATCACTTAGGTTGCCTATGTCTGCATGAATGAGTTATGTTATGATACATTCCATAGCTTTGCATATAAGGCTGGTGAGACTGATGAGTCTATAACTACCTGGGTCTGTAGAAGGCAAACCCTTGTGTAGGGGAGTCACAGTAGCTATTCTTCAGGCATCAGGAACAAAACTGAAGACAGTCAGAGACTGAACAGTTTAAACAGAGGCTCTGCCAGTGCGTGCTTGGTACTGATGAGAATGCAGCCTGGTATATTGTTCTTTTCCATGGTAAAATCATTTTAAGCCTTCGACATGGCTTCTTAGACTTATTCCAAAATGATTAAAGGTGAAACTGAATTCTCAGGGACAGCTGGGACAACAATGTGGGTGGGTGGGGGAGTAAAGTGGTCACTGAATTTGCCTGCTAATATATTAGCTATCTCCTTGGGGAAAGTCTGGCGATATTATTACGGATGAGCTCAATGCATTGTTGGACATTATGCCTTATTTTTCTGACATACCCGATGAAATATTTTTAGCTTACTTTGGAATCTGTAGTAACCTTAAGTTCATACTTTGTTGTACATTTTCTAATAGTGTTTTTAAGTTCCTTGCTGGCTTCTTTCAGTGCAGTTTTGAGGTCGGGCGATGGGGATTTCCTACAACTTTTCATTATTTTCCTTCCTTTGTTGTACAGTTTATTAATCTGGGAGTTCCACCAGGGAGGCTTATTCCTGAATTTACATTATATTGAGAGAGAATGGGTATATACTTTTATGTGCAGCTGTTCAAGTGCTGGTAGAAGTCAGAGGTGAATGTGGCAGTCCTCTTAGTTGGGTCTATTTGCAAGATATTGTTGCAAATTTTGAGCAGGTCTTCTACAAGCTGGAGTAGATTTGCCTTGCATAAGTCCTTCAAAATGGAGTCATTTGGTGGTAGGGTGTGGTACCACTAGGCTTGGCAGACAAGATGACTGGTTTGTGGTCAGATTTAACAAGGGGGGCGATGTAAGATCTAGTGAGGCAGGGGCTAGGTTGGTAAGGATAAGGTCAAGGATATTTGAACCTTTAGCAGATAGTTTTTCAACTTGCTGAAGGGCATTGATATTAAGGAAGTTTAGGAAATGCTGACTATGACTATTTTTAGAGGTGTAAGTGTGTGACAACCCACCAGTGGACTAGTAATCAAGGAGCCTCAATCCTCACCACTGGCAACAGTGGTTTTCGTACACTGAGAGGATGACAAGGTACACACAGTATTTCCAGATGCAGTTCTCTGCATCCAGTGCAATTTCCATTAAGAGCACACAGAGACCACAGTCATTCCAGGGCTGGTTTTTCCCTCTTTCTCCAGATCCCCAGTAAGACTCCCCACTGGCACAGCTATAGAGTTGAGATCTCAGCTGAGTGGCCAAGCCAAGACCCCCAGCATCCTCTCTGTCCAGCCAGTGCTTTGTGTCCCTGCCCAAGTAGCTGACACAGACACCCTTTGAGGTTTGATTTACACACACTCACACACACACACACACACACACACACACACACACACACACACACACACACACACACACACACACACACACACCTGGGAAAGGCTAGCGCAGGTTTACTAGCAATGCCCTCTTTTGCCCAGACTATAAGTTGGTCTATATGTGAAAATACACAGACCTCAAATCTTTAGCAGATGCTGGAAGCCATAAAACAACTACATTCCTTCATGCTTTCAGAGATAGTAATTAGTTCACTCTGAAGAAAAAACAGAAAGGCTCTCAGCACAGACTTGTGTCTCTTCCTGCCATAACATAATTTAATTTCAGCTATTTTTCTGAAGTTTTGCTGGACTGAAGTTAACCTCTTGTATTCCAGTCTCCACTGTAAAATATATATACATTTAAACAGTTACAATAGTGCATGTACATTTGTGTTCTATTCCAGGAGCTTTGGTTACATTTTAAGTACAATCACTTTATAAAATATCTTTTCAATACACACGTCTGTACGAACCTATTTTGATATATGCATGACATACAGTTCTAATATATTTGTAACACATGCATCTTGCATGAATCATGCTGATATTCACAAATGACATATAATTATTTACAAAATTCCATATAGTTTTTCTGGCAGTTATCTCCCTTTGTCACAGTTCTTCCTCTCTTGAAGACTCAAGCTAGTTTTTCAAGTGACCCTTGAAAAATGATGCTTGAGAGGGATGATCCTATCTGGGAATACATTACCCCATACCCTGTCTTCAGAGCCCATCTGCCTTTGCATTGCTGACCTCAGTACAGTGCTGCACTGTCATATCATATGCCTGCAATTCTAGGCTCCACCATAGTAATTTGGGATTTTGCTGGCTGGCTCCCTGTAGCCATAGAACCCTCTCAGACTCCTCCTGCCTTCTACTGCAAGTACTAAGCACTAGGGCCTCCCTATCGTGGTAAGGTTTCATGGTGTTAACATGGTACAATTTGTGCTCATGCCTCCTTCCTAGAAGTTCTACCTTGTACTTAGAAGCACTGACCTTCTTTACCACTTTGAAGGGTCCCTCCCAAGCTGCCTGCAGCTTGTTGTGTCTGACAGGAATGAGAACCATAACCTGCTGCCCCACAGCATCCTCTCTAGCTCGAGCATTCCTGTCATACCCGACCTTTTTCTGATGTTGGGCTTCTGCCAGGTTCTCCTGGGCCAAGCTCATGAGTTTCTTGAGCCTTGTCCTGAGGTTTAGGACATATGCCACAACAGACTCCTTGAGGGATTCACACTCACTCTCCCACTCATTGTGAATCAAATCTAGAGGTCCCCTAACCCTATGCCCCATACAGCAACTCAAAGGGTGAAAAACCTGTGGATTCCTGGGGCATGTCTTTGTAAGCAAACAGCACATGGGTCAAATATTTGTCCCACTTCCTCTTAAACTGGTCTGCAAATGCCAGTAGCATGGTCTTTCGTGTAGAGTTTAACCTCTCCACAGGACCATTAGTCTGGGGATGGTAGGAGGTGGTCTTTAGGTGCTTCACCCCACAGTGCTTCCACAGACAAGCCAGCAGGTCTGACATGAAACTGTCAGTCAGTATTTCTTTTGGGAAACTTACCCTGTTAAAAATATCTAACAAAGCATTTGCCACCATTTCTGCCTCAATGGAGGACAGGGTCACAGCTTCAGGGTATCTGGCAGCATAATCTACTACCACTAGGAAATACTTCTTCCCTATGGAACTTGGGGTACTCAGAGGCCCCATAATATCCATAGCTACCCTCTAAAATGGCTCCTCAATCACAGGCAAAGGTCCTAAATGAGCTTTGACCTTGTCTCCTGTGTTGCCTACCTTTTGGCACTGCTCACAGGTCCTGCAGTACCCTGTTACTTCCCTGGAAATCCCAGGCCAATAAAAGTTCTGCATAATACTTCTCTTTGTACACTTTATGCCCATATGACCTTCAAAGGGAATATCATGGGCTATGGCTAGAAGTGTCAGACAGTAGGCTCTGGGCACTACCAACTGCTGTATCCTCTCACCCTCTAGCCCTCCCTCATGGGTCCACTCTTTGTCCCAGTACACAGATTCCCCTTTTCCTTGAGAATCAGGCACCTCTCTGGCTACTTCCCTCAAGCGTTGTAATGTAGGGTCTGAGAGCTGAGCCTGTTTCAACTCTCTCTTTGTAACCCTTTTCAGCTCCCCTTCCACAAGGAAGTCTGATATCATCTGATAGAGGTACCTCACTGTCAGCCTTGGTACTACTACTCACATCTGCCCTTGCGGTCACTCTGTCCAATGGAATATCAGTACCCACAAGCAGCTGTGGCTCACCTTCAGTTTCACTGCTATAGGGTACCTCCCCTCTCTGAAGTAGCCACCTCACCTGTCTTGGCTTCAAGTGTGCGGTCCTTCTGTCTGGGTTCCCCCCAGGCTACCAGACCTACATGCTTGTCTCCAAGCTTGACTACATGTAACTGCATGCACACAAGGTACTGCATCATCAAAATCATTCCCTATCAGGACATCTGCAGGGATATCCTCAAACACACCTACTTGCTTGCTTCCTTTTCCACCCTCCCCGTCAAGGTGAACCCTAGCCAAAGGTATTTGAAATGGGGTCCCATCTAAACTCTAACTGGAGTAGACTGCCCAAGCAAGTAGTGATGCTCTTTAACCATTGCAGGCTTCACAATGGTTAGGTCAGAGTCTGTGTCTTGCTTAGCAATGGCCTGTGTCCCATCTACTAAGATAGGATATAATCTTTTGCGGTAGTTTGGTACTCTTGTTGTCTCCAGATGACTTACTGCTGGCATTCTGTCATTCCCACTTGCTGACTGTCTCACCTTTTTTTCCCCACCTTGCCTCCATGGACATCTATATGCTACATGGCCCCATCGGTTACATTTAAAACATTTAACCCTTGATCCTGGTCGTGTACCTGAATTAGTGGCTTCCCCTGTCACTGGCATACTCTATTGGGGTGTTTTAGGCTTCCCACCATGGGTTCCCTTATATCCATGTGCAGCACTGGGTATCCCTGTCCTGTGCAGTGATGCCCTGCTTACTAGGTATAGGTCTCCCTTTTTCCCCAACTCATCTGTGGCATTACATTCTCTGTCTGCCAACCAGACTCTCATGTCTTCAGGCAAAGTGCTAAGGGCTTGTTCTCTAACCAAAAGGTCTGTCAGCCCTTTAAAAGTGGTGACCTGACACCCACTCACCCGCCTATGAAAATAAGTGCTTAGTTCATCAATATATTCACACGAACTTTCATCTGCCTTGCATCTATCCTCAGAAAACTTTTTTCTATAAGCTTCAGGTGTTAACTTAAAACACTCTAATAAATAATTTTGTTAATAGTATTATAATTTAAGCAATATGTATCAGACAATTTAGAAATAGCAGTTACAGCTTTACCATGGAGTAAGGGGGTCAGAGGCAGATAGGACAGAGGAGGATTTTAACCAAAAATTACAATCCATGCTGAGAAATTTTACTGAAGAAGTTGTAAAAAAAACTATGACTAGTTAATGCCATATTTTATGTTTGCCATTACAGAAATACTACAAACCTTGAAAGGGCACGGTCCCTGTCCATGACATGGCAGAGACCCTCAAGGACTGTTATATTTTTCTGAAGAAACCTGGAAATATGAGAACACCTAATTTAAAAGTGTCACAGCCATGGGCATACAACTAGGGTTGTATAGGAGTAATGCATGGGCAAGGGAATTAAAAGTTGCTGACCAAGTGTTAGTTTTGGTTCCCCTTTGCGAAATATACACTTTTGACTAAATAGCATGATTCATTTTAAATAGTAGAACAATTAAATAATGTAAACTGCAAGGGTTAATAGACTAGTTACAGAAGACCAGAATGTATCATATTAACATCCTGAAATCCAGGAAAGAAACACAGATCTTTGTAGATAGTTTAGGAGCAGACACTAATAGATCTGGTAAAGGAAGGAAACCAACCTCTTTGCCAGCAGTCCAGGTAGATGATACACTACCTAAGTCAAAGTAATAAGAGATAACACAAGTTTGTTAAGAAACAAGGAAGTGTTTCAGAACTACCTCTCAAATAGATCTCATTCAATGCAACACTGAGACCATTCCAGGAGAAAATGTTAAATTAAAACCTTATAAAATTTCTAGGGTAAGAAAGAAAGGCTATGAAAGAAGTATAAAGAATGCCTAATATGTGGGTAATAGAGGAGTCAAAAGCAAATGGAACTGCCTCATAGTATTTGTCTCAAAGCTTGATGGAACAATCAGCTTCTGTAATGTTTTTTGGATGCTGAACAAATTATTTCAGATTTTACCTAATCTCTAGTGTTGAGGAACGAATAGAAACGTTAAGGCAAAATTTTTGACCACAATAGACCTAACAAAAGAATCCTGTCAATGTAATCTTTCTAGTCTCTCACATTGTTTAGGAATGTGTTTGTACAGTATACTGCACTTCTATCTCAATAAGTAGAATTACATGTAAAAGCTAGTTGTTTGTGTTTTGAATCCTGTCTTGTTTCTTAGTCTTGTGATGTCATTCACAGTTGTGGCAGAACTGTGAGCTACTGCTAGATTTGAACCTTGCTTAGTTATTTATTAGTGTACTTTTTCAACAGATGGTGTTACTGGTAAATGTCTGCATAGTCTGGTGCCTTAGACTGTGGTATAATTGCAGTAGTGAGAGTATTGTTTATTCTGATCCAGGACTGGTGCTTCAGTGCTTTTACAACTGTTTATATTCCAGTTTTGCTGCTACAGTCTTATACTCTGCTTATCACTTACCCGCTTAATGTTGCATTCACGTGCTTTTCTGTTCCCCTGTTCTTTGTGTCTGACCCACTCCTCACTGAAACATTAAGCTAAAGTTTCTGAAATTCTAACCAAGCTGGGGTCATTGATATGTAGCTCAGAGTCATAAAACTAGAACTCCATTATTGGCTTCAATAATGTAGGTAGGGTGGGACAAGAGGGGCATCTACCTCTGGCACAAAATGTTGGGTTGAGCCATCAGCTGATCCGAATTTCTCTTTAATGCAATACTGGCTTTTAAATGACGGTATTACATTTGTGGTCAAATCTAAGTGCTGTAGCACTCTGTGTGTGGTCTAAACTATAGCAATTGCTACAGTTTAAAAATTAAAAAAAAAAAAACGATTAGTATTTTTTAAACTAATATCTGAATGCTGTAGCAAGCAATTACATACAATTTAAAAGCAGATTTTTTTTAACTGAAACGTGAGTGCCAGAGCGAGCCTTGAAGGCAGTGCATAAACTGTATTAACTGTTTGCTGCATTTGTAGCAAGCAGTTTGCTATAGTTTAAGGGAAGAAATGATTGTTTTAAACAAAAAGTGCAGAAGGAGGGTCCAGGGCAGGGCACTGGGGGAGGGGGTTCATGCCAGTACAAGGAACACCTGTTTTTTTTTTGTGTTCGTCAATGGAAGAGCTTGGGGTGTGTACATCTAACTGTAATAAGTTGATTGCTATAGTATAAAGAGTGGCTTATTACAGTGAAGTGCTTTTTTTCCTTTTGTTTTTCCTCTTCATTTGAAGAGCTGAGGGAGTAGGACTTCTGATTGGCTTTATATGATTGTATCCTACACCAGCTAGCTTGCTTCTTGCAGCTTGATTTTTTTTCTCCAACTCTCCCTCCTTCCCTCCCTTTTTCTGCTGTGGTTTTAAAAGGCTGTGTCTCTGGCCTTCACCCCTTATAGTAATGTAACTTCCAAAGTCCCTTCCTCCCCTTTTTCATTGCTATTGTCTGTTGTGTAAGCTGTTTAAATACTTTTCCCATCCATTGTTTTCCATCTATCCATATTACTGAGTGCCCCCCTCATGCAACACAACTTTGTAGCTCACTCAATAAAGGATCTAGCATCATAGATATGCCAATGTATCCACATCCAGTTTGATGGATATGGGTATATTCAGACAATGTAACAATTGTCTAATGTTCACTGGCAACCATTTCATCCTCAAAGAAACAAATACAGTATGCAATGATGTATATACACAGTGTCTCTGGAGGCAAAACTCTTGCATACAAACACTCACAATAACAACCTGGTTGTTAGAAAAACACACGCTACACTCACCACACATAGTGTGCACCCCTCACATAGACCTACTTATGTTATGACATTTAAATGCAATTTTCCCAAACTCCAAAGACTCCCAGACATTCCACCTGCAAAATTATCCTCAGCAAACCAGAAAGCAATCAACAAAAACAACACCTAACACTGAACATGCAGCCAAACCCAGTTCATCCTCGACTACCAACCCCATAAGGCAAGCCAGTACACTGCCCAGGACTCTAGTCATAGAGGACTCCATTGTATGACATACTGATGCCCCACTCACCAGGCTGAACAAAGAAAAATAATGGTCAGTTGACTATCAAGGGTCAGTATCTGCAAAGTTATGCATGCAGTCAAGTCAGTGACCACAGGTACCAGTATGATTCTGTCATAGTCCATGTCGGTGTAAATGATCTGAGACATACCTCCCTAGATTAATTGAACAGAGATATTATGGAGCTCTTGGACTATGTGTCACAGGCTTGTATGTGCCTAGCATTGAGTAGAATTACACCTTCACTAAGGATGAAACCACAATATGAACAGAATATCACTGACTTTAATAATTGGCTTAAGTTTTGGTGTCATTCTATGAGTTCACAATATTTGTCAACATGGGAGGACATGGTTAACAATCCATGTTGCTCTTCCAAGGATAGTTTGCACCTGTACTCACTAGGCTTTTGAATATTGGCTAAAACATTGTCCTACCCTATACAGCCTTTTTTAGGTAATGACAAATTGAAAAACCTTCCAACATAGCAATATTTACCCAAGGAAATCTAAAGATGTTATTGCTCAATGCCAGGAATCTAATCAAGAAGCTGCACTCCCTCCAATGTCTCCTCATCTTGGAAAATGTAGACATCTGTGCCATTACTAAGACATGGTTTAAAGCCACAGATAGTACCCTGACAGTACAAGGCCTCAGTGCTTTCAACACATTTAGACCAGTAGCAGCACAGACAGGAACTAAAGGTGGAGGTGTCTTGATACACATCAATAACAAGCATACCTCTAGGATGATGTGCTGGAGTTCTTCAAGTTCAGATTAACATAGAAAAAGAACCGTATCATATCCTAGCAAGCTATAGGTCATCCTCTATGTCTGACTGAACCCATAGCTCACACATAGACCTATTGGAGACACTCGCTGTTCAACTAAATACCATACTCATGGGGGACTTCAAATACCCCTTCATAAACTGGGAATCCTACATGACCCCAGACTTGCAGGTGTAGAGATTCTTTGACTTTGTAAACACAAACACCTTGGTCCAGTTAGTGATATGCCTACTAGAGTAACAAACATATTGGAGTTGGTACTCACAAATATTGGAGAATAATGTCCTAAGCAGATCACCCCAAAGCCTTATCTCTATACTTTGTTTCCTACAGACCGCTGAGAGGTGATTTATGCCTGGCATACAAGGCATCCTTGGATCCTGCTCTGATGGATCTTTTGCATCTCAACAAAATGAGCAACACCAGAACTACTAGATCTAAGGATGTAAACTCTGCTTGCAACTTAAATAGGACATGTTGGAGGGACAGGTACATATCATATAGAATCCCCTAACATACACCCCCCCCCCCAAAATAATCTTTAATGCACAATAACTTGTAGGACACATTTGGGTTGCGTGGCTAGGTTTATAAAAGCCCTAGTGGTCATCAGCTTAGTATAAACCTATGAACCTATGATCGCTATACTTTAAGTATTGCTTATTTTTATGTTCTGATGTTTATTATGTAATTTTCTTAGTTGCTATGTAGTTGCTGGAGCTTTTCTCCCTGAGCCTGTGCTGAAAATGGATATTACTGTATATACCCAGTCAGAATTTCCTGGTTAACAAATGCTAATAAAATAAATAAAATAAAATTGCAATTCACTCAGAGGACTGGAACTCATGGCTAGCTAACATACAAAGTATATGAAACTCTCTGAGACAAGCCAGATTACATGTTAATACCTCCAAAAGCAAGGTAGGCATAACAGATGTAAAACATTTAATTTATGTCATTGGTAGATGGATTGCTGGACCCCATAGAGAAATACTGGAAGCTGAGAGAAAACAACCTAGTCCTGGCACTAAGAAAGAAGTGAGGGCTTAGCTGAGCACTATTAAAAAATTGTACCGTTTTGCATCAATAGTTTGTCTTTTCAAAGGTTTAACAAAGGGATGATGGATGATGACCCTTAATGTGATTTGGATATTACAGGCAGATAATACTTTTGTTAAGCTGAACAGAATGTTTGTATTACCCTCACCAGATTTCAATGTCTTTCATAATATATATTGATGCATCAGGGGCAGTGTTATCATAGACTTTTAATGGGGAATAAAATCACATATTTTTTGGGACAAAAACTGAGTAGAACAAAAAAAACAGGTATTCCACCATTGAGAGGAATATTAAGTGGGCAATTCACACGCCTCAAAACCGAGGCGAAATCCTTCAAAGCCCCCGGGCCTGTGGAAAATACGGCCCAGACCGCAGAATCCTTTATAAACGCATTCTATGAACACCATCAGGAATGCATGGATCATGCAATCCCAAATAAAACCAAGACCCAATCCTCCAAAGGCAGATGTCCTGTCTGGTGGACCCCAGCCATAAACAAACTATACAATAGAAGGAGGAAGCTACTACATGATAGAGCAAAATCCCAAAAAGGGAAGGCATCTCTGATCAGTATTAACAAAAAACTATGGGCACTCATAAAATCGTCTAAGGCCAGCTTCGAGAGAAAAATTGCACAGGACACTAAGGATAATCACAAGGCTTTCTTTAGTTATGTTAGGAACCTGGGTGGGAATTCCCAGATATGCTCAGAATTAGTCCAAAATGACAAAAAATACACCGAGCCCACAGACATTGCCAACATCCTAGCTGACAGGTTCAGTGCAAACCCCCCCCACCAAAAGGGCAAATATCTATCCCAACAGAGTGCTGCCCCCCTGACATCTCAGATGCTCAGGTAAGAGCCGCCCTCTCCAAAGCAAAAAACACAGCATCAATGGGACCAGATGGTGTCCCGGCTGCGCCCTACATGAACTCCAAGAAGAGCTAAACCCAAACATAAAACTACTGTTCAATCTTAGCCTTACTACAGGATATGTACCCAAAGAGTGGCGTACAGCAACAGTGGTCCCTCTCCACCAAGGTGGTGCCTCAATGGATCCTGGAAACTATCGCCCCATAAGCCTGACTAGCTTGGTCTGCAAAGCTATGGAAAGGATCATCATGGACCTCATAAATAAAGATATTGGAGACCTACAGACACTGGATCCTACCCAGTTTGGCTTTGTTAAGGGCAGATCCTGCCTCTTAAACCTGGTTGATTAATTTGAAACAGTCACCAAGGCCATTGACGAGGGGAAGGTGGTCCACACAGCCTACCTGGACCTCGCAAAAGCCTTCGATACAATACCCCACTCAGGCATTATAGATAAGCTCACCAGCTTAAATATAAACCCCTATGTTACTAGATGGGTTGCAAACTGGCTCAAGGACAGAACCCACATGGTTAGAATTGCTGGAGCCATGTCAGACTCCAAACCAGTTACAAGTGGCATCCCACAAGGCTCAGTCCTGGGACCTCTCTTGTTCGGTATATATTTCTTGGTGGTACAGGCCAACACGGAAGGACTGTGGCTGACCAAGTTCGCAGATGACTGCAAACTGGGCGCCATAATCAACTCTCCAGCCGACACAAGCATCCTCCAAAAGGGCCTCATAGAAACAGACAACTGGTGCCAGAACCATGGCCTCAAGCTAAACGCCAAAAAGTGTATAGTCATCCCCTTTGGCAAAAACAAAGTGCCCACAAATTACCACATAGGTGGTAATCCATTAAGTATAGAAGTGGCCAAAGTGGTTAGAAAAACATTTTATATAGCCCACCTAATCATGAAGGGATTCACATCTAGATCAGGGGAGGTCATCGTGCCTCTTTACTCATCCCTCATCAGGCCCATAATTGAGAACAATGCCCCTTTTGGGATGTACCTTACCAGACACCTGCAGCAACTGGAAAGACCCCAAAAGTACCTCACCAAGAGGATCAAAGGGCTCAAACAGATGCCATATGCTGCCCGGGTAAAGAAACTCCAGCTGTACTCAGTGGCATACTGCCTGCTCAGAGGCGATCTGTGCCTGATGTATAAAGCCATGTCCAACCCGGAATTAACGGACATGCTGCACCTCAGAAAATCCAAATCCCATCGAGCTACGCGCTCGAGAGACTTGAACCTCAGCACTGAAATAAATAGGACATGCTGGAGGGACAGATTCATAACTCAGAGGCTCCCTTCACTCTGGAATAAAATCCCAGTCCAGGTTAGGCAGAGTCCCACATTGACTCTCTTCAAGAGGAATCTTGATGAGTGGATGGGAGATCGTAGGTTTACCCCGGCTATCATTTCTGTGTCACTGTTAAACAGAGGCAGAGTATACTAACCTCAAAAAAAGGCATAGCAAAATTAATTTAAAATGGGTGGCGAAAGCCAAACACACTCTGGCTAGGCTTATAAATGCCCTAGGGTAGATAGCCTAGTATGAACCTATGAACCTATGAACTTCTAAGCTGAGAATTTGCATTGGTTACAGACCATGCCTCACTGTTCTGGTTGAAAACACATCAGGATTGTAACACAAAATTATACAAGTGGGAAATTCTCTTGCAGCCTTTTAGAGTCACGGTGAAACACAGACTGGCATTGACTCACCATAATGCAGATGGCCTACCTAAGCCTCATAGACCATCTATTGTGCAGGAAACTGCCCTGAAAGCTGGGGGGAGCATTGTCTGTTTCTGTTTTTTTTTTCTCACCAGAATAATGTATAAAAATAACACAAATAGTTGCTGCTTTAAGAAGGAAGATACATTTTTATATTATGCACAGAGCTGTATGTAGGTTATCAAGTGCCCTAAAAAAATCATGTCCTCCTGAAGCTGAGATCCAGAAAAGTAAAAGAAAATGTTTCTGAAACTGTAGCAAGGGCTGCTGCAACTGTAACAAGCAACTTGCTTTGGTCACTGACAAATACTGAGCTTCAACCAACAAAGCAGTTTAGCATTTATTTATTAAGTTTTTATGTTCACCTTTTGACTTCATAAATGAATGCTGATACTGCACTCATATCCCATCAGCACCTGTCAGTCATGTCTCCTAATGGTTTCAACCAGGGGGCAGTCTCCATCTTCACCCCACTCTAGTTAGTTCAGTTAATAGTGTCAGTTATGCAACCAATTTTACTTAATAGAGAAGGCCATAGCCCTACCAAACTAGAGAAGCTGACCTTTCACAGAGTGGCTGTGACTTCAGTTCTGGGTGCGATGCTGCAATAAGGAATAGCATTGTGGACTATTCTGAGAAGATTTGTATATTTTCCTGTGGAGGAATCCAGAGGGGTGAGACTCTATTGGCAAGCATCCGTATGCTATGGCCTTTGATTCCTGTTTTCTGCCAAAGTATAAATTAATTATTGGACTGTTTTGGAAGTAACAATTTTTACTCTGTCTTTGTAGGCTTTGCGACTGTTGAATAGAGGCATTCTGCATGTTTTTTTTCTTTTGTTAAGAATGTTATTTTGGTGCATTGGTCTGTTTAAGAAGTAGCCCGCATCACTGCATTTTGTTTTGCTATGAAACACAACCGCATGCTTCTGACAAATACCAAATATATACCCCTTTTGGTATATATCTTACTAGGCATATTCAGCAATTCGAAAACCCCTCATAGGTTCCTAACTAAAAAAGATCATAAGCTTAAATGACAAGATCTACCATGACAGACTGAAAGCACTGTCCCTTTATTCAGTGTCCTATAGACTCCTTAGGGGCAATGTATACCTTGACTTTTAGGCCAGTAGGGATCCACTAGTCCAAGACCACTTACATCTTCACAAATGAAAACATCCCACTAACGCTATAACCAGAAATATAAACTTGCTTTAACAAATAAGGAAAACAAGGTGGGGAGACAGACCTGTCACTCATTGCTTACTCCTTCACTGGAGCAAACGTCCACTTCAAGTTAAGCAATGTGACACACTATTGTCCATTAAAAGGAGTTCGACATCTGGATGGATATCCACAAATTTACCCCTGGTTTGAATGACATTTAAGTCCTTTAAGAAGGAGGTAAAGTCTAGATGGGGTACTGGTGTAAATGGTCACAGGGCCCAGTTACTAATGAATTTTCAATGATTTCTATAATTCTATACATGTACGGACAACGTCGCTCTGACATGTCAAATGCAATAAACTGTTGGATTAGGGAATTAGTTCTTTGTTCCTGGAATCCACAGTTCATGAATCAGGTATCATAATCCTGCAGCACAAGATATTTTATGTATCAAAAAACCCAGACTTCCAAATATTCCGTTTATCTGTTTTTCCTTGTATTTTCATTTTTCATTAGTATTCCCGTTGATTTCAACAGGAAGTATCGACTGTATAGTTTAATGGTGGACTGGGCTTCATTTTCTTTCCACAACTTTTCTTAATGGTCTGTCTCTTGGCTAGTTTTCTATAGTACTTCTGAGGTAACTATCCATTTTTATACTTTTGGTGTCTTTTTTTATTTGTTTGTTTTTTAAGGTAATGTTTTGAGTTAACATGTTTTAGGTGAACATTTTACTTATGTGTTTTACTTAACTGTTTTGTTATTTATTGTAGTTTAATTCTGGGACAAATGTGCCAGCATTGCTGTTTTTGTTTGACTAAATGCAGTTTTTATTTTATTTTAGTTTTGTTTCTTTTTTTTTGTTTGTCATTTTAATAGTGCTACCATTTGTATGGGGAGATTGTTTTAGGTGAGCTGATTTGTCTTGTGGGGTGCTTATTTTGTGTGTACAATGTGCGAGTTTTTTTTTAAATTTACATGTGTAGGCTGAGTAAGTGTGATTGATGATGCAGACCAGATAAAATAAATGCTTGATGACACATATCTATGCATCTATGCTTCTGTGTGTATATCTACCTACATCTATATCTATCTATATCTATCTATATATATATATATATATATATATATATATATATATATATATATATATATAAAATGATTATATACCATATATATTGTCATATATATGGGTCTGTTTTCGTTCATTGAAGGTACACCCTACCGAAACTCCATTTCAGCGAACGTGCAGTTTCACGAAAATGCACTTTTGTAAAACGCACATTACTGAAGCATGGAAACATGAAAATAAATACGAGCAACACATTTCTGCAGGGGGGCACCCCCATGTGGGGGAGGTGCGCCCTCACACCCTGCTAATTATATATATACTAACTCCGAGATTGCTCTACAGTGAGGAAAAGGGGACATTACCTTATCCACACTGTACCGTGATCTACATAACCAAACTGCAAATGCTCTACCTCTTCCACTCGTGTTGGAAGTGTAGATAACAAGTAAATAATACCTCACCTGTTGTTCCACAGGATCCCTGAAGCACCACACCTAATTCATTAATGTGGGTTTCGCAAAAGTGTGTTTTTGCCAAACTGCACTTTCGCTGAAACAGAGTTGACTTCTTGAGTTTTCATAGGATGTACTTTCAATGAACAAAAGTAGACCTATATATATATATATATATATATATATATATATATATATATATATATATATATATATATATAATTAGCAGGGAGTCCCCCTGCAAAACATTGGTTTAACATGTGGTTAGGATTTGCTTGATATTTTTTCTTTAGATATATTTAACTGTCAATCTTTTGACCTTTAGATATTTTTGTCAATATTTAGGCTGTGGATATTTAGGCGTCTGATCTGTAGTCATACACCCATCTACATCTATATCTATATCTATCTATCTATATATAAACATATATAGGCATAGATACATAGATATAAATATATACAGAGATAGATATAGATAGATAGATAGATAAATAGATAGATAGATGGGTTTATATTACTTTATCGAGTTTTTAGAAACTCAAAATTCATAAGGTTGGGACCATATGTTCAAGCTTCTGAAAACTCAAAATAAAAAAAAAAAAAAAAGAAATCGCTCTGCAAAAAACATAAAAATTTTTTTTTTCCTTTGTCCGAGTTTTCGGAAACTTGAACATATGGTCCCGAACATATGAATTTCAAATTTCCGAAAATTCGATATTGTAATATAAACCCGAATATGCATACTTATTTATATATGCTATATATATATATATATATATATATATATATATATATAAATATCATCAAACATTGAATGCTCCAAAGAGTGAATACCTTTTTATATTGAGATTAAAAAGAGTGAGCAAAAAAAACCCAATTGTTTTGCAAGGGACAAGCACCCATGCCCCCTGCTAACTATATATACCACCTCAAAGATTTGTATGGGGTAAAGGCAAATACTGTACCAAGATCTTGCAAGCAAGGCAGCCAGTGGGCTGTAAACAAGGGAAAAAGAGAATTCTCTCTCACAGAGCGCTACTATATATTTATCTATCTGTCTATCTATATGGTTCCCTGCATTTTGTCGAATGTTCATCTGGTCAACAAGTGCAGGGGTGGTATTTTATGTTGAATGTACAGATACCAAATGGTCAAAATGTCGAAGGTATGTTTCATTGTGACAGGTGAGTAGAGTTTGGCTGGGTGAGTGTGTTTGTGTATGTGTTTCAGAGTTAGGACTAGGGTCGGGGATAGGTTTTTGTATGTTTGCATGTGAGTGATTGTATTTTAAGGTTAGGGTTAGGGTCAGGTAAGGGGATAGATATAGTTTTGGGGTCTATATCACATTGTCGAAAACCCAAATCATCAAATCACTATTCAGCAAACACACTTTGTGGAAACCTCACTCCATTGAATGGCCGTTTAATCGAAGTTTTTCACAGGGAAAAACAATGCTTGTCCATCATTGGGAATTTGCCCTTTTCCCTCTGTAGTGCAAGATCGGAGTTGATATATTTAGGTAGGGGGGTGTGGGATCATAGGAGGTTACTAAGCTAATGGCCCTGGGGCCATTACAAGTCTAGTCAAGAGTTTATCCCCAAAAAAGAAACTTCAGACAGCACCTGTCACCCCTGTCAATTAGGGTCTCAGGTGAAACACCTGGGACAAATCTGTGGTTTCCCATTCACTCATCAAGGTTGCTCTTGAAGAGGGTCAGTGAGGTACTCTGTTTGACATGTATGGGAAGTCTATTCCAGAGATGGGGCAGCCTTTGTGAGACAAACCTGCAGCAGGTTTTGTTGATGTCACATATTAGATTTAGGCTTTTTGAGCTGGCAATGCATGAGGAGTTAGACTTATGGATATGGAGAATCTCTAGTAGGGCAGGGTCCGATATTGCCTTATAGGCAAGACACAGATCACCTCTGAGCAATCTATACAATATTGAGTAGAGTGATTGTGATTTGAGCCTGTCCACATAAGACAGCTGTTGAAGGCCATGGATTCTCTTTGTGAGGTATTTCTGTGGTCTTTCCAGTTGGTGCAGTTGTTTGGAGAGGTACATCCGAAATGGGACATTATACTCAATTATTGGCCTACTGAGGGAGGAGTACAGACAGGTAATAAACTCTTTTTTTTCTGAATGCAATCCCTTTACTTATGAGATGAACTAAGTAAAAGGCTTTTCTGACCACTGCCATTACATGATGGTCAAATGTGAGATTGTTATCAACCTGAGTACCCAGACCTCTCACCACAGGTTGTGCTTAGGGCATTGTCGTTGATGTGGTAATCAGTAGGGGCCATGTTTTTGCATTTAACTTAAGGCCATGACTATGGCAGCAGTCATTTGTGGCCATGAGACCCTCTTGCAGTATGCTAACATCATTTGGGGAGTCAAAGACAGCACCCAACTTACAGTCATCTGCAATCTTGGTCAGCCTCAGGCCCTTTATCTGTGCCTGGACCTCTGAGAAGTAGATATCAAACAGTACAGGGTCTCAGGACTGATCCCTGGGGAACACCACTAGTGACAGGTCTGCTATCAAAGATGGAGGTGCCTATTTTGACCTTGTGGTTCCTATCTGTGAGCCAGTTGGCAACCCACCTGATGAGATAGGGATTTATGCCAAGTTGTGTTAGCTTTTCGATGATGCCTGAGTGGGGCATTGTCTCATAGGACTTGGCCAATTCAAGGTAAGCTGCATGTACTGACTTTCTATCATCCAGGGCCTTGGTGACAGTCTCAAAGAAGTCAACCAGGTTCAACAGGCAAGATCTGCCCTTGACAAATCCGAATTGTGTGGGGTCAAGTGCTTGGAGATTGCCTATGTCCTTGTTTATGAGATCCATAATAATACGCTCCATGGCTTTAGAGATCAGACTTGTCAAGCTAGTGGGACAATAGTTTCCTGGGTTAGTAGTGGCACCACCTTTGTGCAAGGGGACAACAGTGGCAGTTCTCCCCTCTGCTGGAATGAAGCCTTAACATAGACTGTGGTTGAATAGGGTGCTCAATGGCGAAGCTAGTTCTTGCTGCAGATGGTGCAGAATGCAGCCTGGCATACTATCACATCCCATGGAAACTGTGTTCTTTGTCCTGGATAGGGCCTTTAACACTTGATCTCCAGAGATGTGAGGTGGGGGACAAGTATTGGGGATATCAAATGGGCCTTTGGAAGATAGGGAGTGATGTTTGTGCTGAAACTACCAGCTAGCAAGTTGGTTATGTCAACAGGATTAGTGTAAATGGTACCATTCAAACCTGGGCTTTGCTATGAAGGTTCCTGACGTAACTGAAGAAAGCTTTGTGGTTTCCCTTTGTTACAGAGGCTAGTTTCAATTCAAAACTGGCTTTCAAGGTTTTCACTAGTGATCTAATTTGCTTGTTGAGGCTGAGGAGAGAGGTTTTCCAATTTGGAATGTGTTCCTTTTTTCCCCTTGGACAACAGTTTCTTCCTTTTATTGTAAAGCTGGTTGATACAGGATGTCCACAAGACAGGTTTGTGTTTCCTTGAGGAGCAGGTTTTAGTTCTGTTGGGTATGGCTGAGTCCATGCATTTATACATGTGCTTGTATACTGCACTGGCATACTGTTCAGCATAGTTGTCTGTATCCTCTGAGGGGGTGGTGGTGTGAAGCTACTGATACCCTCCCTTAGGAGGTGATAGTCACCTTTTGAGAAGTTTTTTAGCCTGGTTACGGCTGGGGGGGGTGGGGGGTTGGGTTGGATAGAGACTTTGAATGAGACAGACCGATGATCTGATCTCACCATAGAAGAACTATGGGAGTGGTGGAGCAGTCACCCATGTTGGTGAGAACCAAGTCCAGAATGTTATCTCCCCTTGTGGGGGATGAGATGAGCTGATCTAGTGCGTTAGAACTGATGAAGTCAAGGAATCATTGGGTGAGTGCATTAGTGCAGGAATAGTTCACCCACTATATGGTAGGGTAGTTAAAGTCACCAAGGATCAGGGTGTTAGGGGGTACCTTGATGGAGTCAAGTAGGTCCAGGTAGGAGTAGTGGGTGTCTTGAGTCATGGGGGGGGGTCTATAGCTGGCTATAACTTAGATGGGTGTCTTGCCAACTGTCAGTTGCACCTTGCAGCCCCCCACATTGGAGGGTTTGGGGGGCACTGCCCCCCACTTGGTTAAGTTTTACATTTTTAGAATTTTGTGATGGTCACTAGGTTGGCAAAGTGTTGTTTTTCCCTGTGAAAAACTTTGTTTAAACAGCTGTTTGATGGAGTGAGGTTTTGACAAAGTATGTTCACTGAATAGTGATTTAATGATTTGGGTTTTCAATGATGTGATATAGACTTGTAGTTTTGTTAGTATGTGACTGTGCATGTCTGTATGTTGAAATGTGTCATGTGTATTGGTAGTGTTATGGGAAAGTTTTTTTAAGGTAAGGTGCAGGGTTAGGGTTTGGTGAAGGGGCAGCATTTAGGTTTAGGCTTAGTACCCGTTACAGAAATACACACACACGTTTTATAAATGTAAACATTGTTACTGTTATTGCTTCTGCCATCTTAATTCTAAATATTGTAATGTTGTCTCTTCTGTCATCATACTTCGTTTATAATTGTGCATCACTGTACGTGTATTAAATGTCTTATTACTACAGCTTTTCTCCTTGGGCCTCTACTGAAAGTGGGTTCTATGACCATTTGGACTTTTCTGGTAAACTAATGTCAAATACATAAATAAATATCTGGTGTGTGTGTGTGTGTGTGTGTGTGTGTGTGTGTGTGTGTGTGTGTGTGTATGTGTGTGTGTGTGTGTTTGTGCGTGTGCGTATATCTGTGTGTGCGTGCGCATGTTGTGTGTATGCATTATTTTATTATTTTTTATTTGCCTGAACATCATTGAGTTAAAGCTTGTTGATCTCACTCCAGCAAAACATAAATTAATGAACCACATGGGTCTTGTGGCAGGCAAGTACAGTCCTTCTAACTATTCACTATAGATAAATCAGGACTCAATGTAATGTGATTGGCAAGTCTTGAATTGATGTAAAAATGCTCACAACCACATACATCGTGTCTTGGAGAAATTAAGAAATCAAACTAATGGGTGTGGATCAGCTCCTGCAAGTAAGATCAATGCATTCTTACAGTGAAAAATATTCAAATCAGTTCGCAAACAGTAATATAAAGTCCACACAAACACTGGCTGGGAATATAGAGATAAATCTGTTTTAATTCTAAGATATACATTGCTTACAATTCTTTGTTAATATATCTATTGAGTTAAAATAAAGTTTTTAATAAGAATAATTATTTAAAAATGGGATGATCTAACTGAAAATATTACACATAGTCTTAAAGTGCATATAGCAATTTAGTTGAACATTTTGTTGTTCCAACCAGAGCTGCTCACTTGCGTATTTTTATTCCTTACGTCATGTTATGCTTCTGAGGGAGAAAAAGTAAATTTTGTCTTAAACACAATTTTCTCATTTTGTACTATGATTCTGCGCATTTATATTACTTATTTTTTACCTGTTACGTGCACACGAATTCCATTTGCAGACTGATAGTTTGCATTAGGCTTTGCTGTAAGTTCCACACGACAGAAGAAAATGTTGCTGTCATTTATAGTCAGGTTAGTAATTAGTAATGACAAGTCATTATGTCGTGGATTCCCAATGAGTTTGTAATGGTCACCGTGATTAATTGTTGTTTTGCAATCACCACTTCCACCATGATCAGTACATTTAAAAATGACTGGCCCTTCAAAAGTTTCTACTTTCCACATGACAGTGATGCTGCTATTATAATGCCTGTAGGGATGGGTGAACGAGCAAGGCAAAACGAGAGATCGTCCAATCACACCAGTCACCTCAGGAGGAATTTTCATAGACCAGGCTGTCTCAGGGTTTATACCTGTTATAAAGATGAACAGTACCATAAAATTGTAGGCAAAAGCAAATTTATAAATTCTAGGAAATATGAATGACTTACAGTCAGACTACACATCGTTTAAATTGCAGTTATAAATATTAACATATTAATTCAAGATAGAAAGGTGATATAAAATCCCTACTTGTGCATTACCCTACCTAGTTCTAAAAAAGAATGGAATAATTTTTCTGTATAAAAAATCAGAATGGCATCTACATGGAGAATAAGCTTGTCTATGATGACACAGTAGCACAGTGAGTAGAACTGCTTTCTCACAGCATGGTGTTCTCACCTGGGGGTACCTTCTGTATAGAATCTACATGTTCTCCCTGTGTCTAGATGCTCTGCTTTCCTTCTGCACTTTGAAGACATATGGTAGGTATATTGGGGACTGTTATTGTCTGAAGTGATGTGTGTGTGTGTGTGTGTGTGTGTGTGTTTGTGTATTTATATATATATATATATATATATGTGTGTGTGTGTGTGTGTGTGTGTGTGTGTGTGTGTGTGTGTGTGTGTGTATTTATATATATATATGTGTGTGTGTGTGTGTGTGTGTGTGTGTGTGTGTGTGTGTGTGTGTGTATTTATATATATATATATATATATGTGTGTGTGTGTGTGTGTGTGTGTGTGTGTGTCTCTCTGTGTGTTTCTGTGTGTGATTTCTTTCTCTGTTGGCCTAGTAAACTTTGAGAATGGCAATGGCAATTAATGGGGTCACCATGGGAAATAGATGATCAGACACCAGAATCAAACCCTGTAACCTGAATCTGTGATATAAAGACTTTAGCCATTATGCCAATCCCTCCTCCCTCACAACTCAACAGCAGTGGATGAATGGATGACATATGAGTTAATGTGAGATATTCTATTACTTATTTATTTTCAGAAATGGCAGCCCTTGTTTTAGATGATTATTCTCATATATGCAACAATTTATAAACACTGTCACAGGAAATGGATTATAAGGATAAGACATCAGTTTTAAATCTCTGTGACTAGCCATATGCAACTCTGTTCCTTTTATAAATGAAATACAAAAGTCAATGGGCCGGATTCACAAAGGCTAACACGGAGTCTAAGAGTAGTGTAAGACTCCATGTAGCCTTCGCGATCCAGGAACAGCCCAAAGTCCGTGTAAGAGTCAGTCTAACACGGCTCTTACACGGAGTGGGCGTGGCTAAGCTAATCAGCCCACTTGCAGCCGAATAGCATGCAAATGAGGCTGATTAGCGATCCAGGAAGCCAAGAACAGCCCGTGTAAGAGCCGTGTTAGCTGCAGAAATGTACTCAGTGGACAACTGAGTACGTTTCTGCAAACACGGCAATGGAGCCATGTCAGCTCCAAATAAAGGGTGCATATGTTATAGGCAGCATGCCAATGGCCAAATATGTGGCCATTGGCAATGCAACCCCATGCAAAAATATGAAATATATAATTTTTTTTCGGCAATTGCCGATGTGTAAACCCAGCGCAGCCCCACGCAAACGGGCTGCACTGCTTAAAACATGAAAACGAAGGTTTTAAACCTGCAAATGTAGGTTTTATGCAATACATGGAATGTCAATGGAGGGACCAGCATAGGAAAACCAACATGGCCACCGTGTAGTGGTTGCCAAGGGGGGAAGCCAAGTCTAAGAGATGTAACTAAGCATTAGTAGGCAATCTGATGCAAATTAGGGTAAGGATACTGAATTCCACTGTCACATAGCAAATGAGCACAGTCTGAGTAGTGTAAGAGTTACAGAAGGGGGAGGAACAGAGTAGGAGATAGGTGACATCACAGGGGGGAATGGCAGAAAGGGATGGAAGTCATTGGAAGGTAGAGTGAAATGACAGATGTCAGAGAGGTATCAAGGAAGGAGGTGTGCCTCCAAGTAAACATGAGAAAGCCAAGAAATGGAAGGTGTACACTGTTGCCTACACCAAAGTTTCTTGCTGGACGTGTATGCGCACGTGTGCGCGCCATGAAGCGCGAGTAAGGCGGTGTGCGCGCGTGTAAGGCAGTGTGCGCGCGTGTAAGGCAGACGAAGCATGTGGGAGCGTGTTGGGAGATGTTTAACACTGTATGCGCGGGCGTGCACGCGTTTAAACCCGAATAAGCAGATTCTGAACTGTGTAAGTATGTGTGCGCGCGTGTAAGCCACTGTGAGCGTGTTTCTGCTGGTTTGCACACGGCTCCACCCTGAGGAAACAGAGAGGAAAAAGGAAGCAACAGATGTACTAGGAAGTTAGCAGGGAATACTGCTGGAGCTAGCAGGTGAAAACAATTAGATGCAGGCAATTACACAGGCAGAATACTAGGCCAGCCAAGCACTTAAAACTCTGCAAACAGCAGTGCAGAATGTTTCTCTCAAGAGACACTGCAAGACAGGAGTTAAGTTATCAGAAGTGAAAACTGAAAAAGCTGAACTCAGAGCAGAAATGTTAGGGGCTGCCATAGCTGTCATAATGAGACATAGGCGACTTGCTGAGGGTGGTGACAATGCAGATGGTGCCAGACAACCCGCAGTGAGGAGACGGAGAAGAGTGTACAGGCCCAGGGTCACCTACCACGGGTTACATGAGCTGGAGATAGTAGAGCACTATAGAGTGGACAGAGACCTCCTGCAGCAAATAGTGGAGCTGTGCAGGCCACGCCTCACACACAGAACCAACAGAGGGGAACCCATCCCAGTGGAAACCAAGGTATGTGTTGGCCTAAGAATACTAGCAACAGGTACCTTCCAGAGACCAACTGGCGATATGATGGGGATATCACAGGCATCAGCTTCCAGGGTACTGCACCAGTTCCTGGATGCCATGTCAGCACATGTCGGTGATCATGTATACTTCCCCAATGCCCGTGAGGTATTGGCCAGCAACATGCGTCTCTTCCACCAAATAGCGGAATACCCTGAGGTACTGGGTGCCATAGACTGCATGCACATACGCATCAAAGCACCAGCAGGAGAGCGGGGTAGGGCCTACATAAACCGCAAGGGCTTCCCCTCCATCAACTGCCAGGTTGTGTGTGATGCCCAGGGCATAATAATGAATGTGTGTGCCGGCTGTCCTGGGAGCTACCACGATTCCCACATCTGGCATTTGACGCAGCTGTACCAGACATTTGCCAATGGGGACATCCCACACGGACACCTAGTGGGGGATGCAGGATATGCACTGGAGCCGTGGCTGATGACACCCATCAGAAACGCACACACACCTGAACAGGAACGCCATAATGAGGCACACGCACAAACACGTAATGTAATAGAGCATGTGTTTGGGCTGCTCAAGTCACGGTTCCGGTGTCTGGACACATCTGGTGGAGCCTTGCAGTACACACCAACTACATGTACCCAAATTGTCATGGTATGTGCTATGCTACATAATATGATCATGCGAAAACAGCTGCAGCAGGACCAGCATAGGGCTGGGCCAAACAGCCCCCCACCATCGCCAAGGCCACCACAGGCACAGCGTGACTCGGAGGAGGAACAACCTGAGCCTGCCCCAGTAGGCAGAAGGAGGCATGCCCAGTATGCCCTGGCCTTGGCAAAGAGGCAACGCATAGCACATACATTGGCTCAGTAGGAACCTTGGGAATGATACCCCTCTCTGACTCACCATATAGTAACAGGGATGCCTAATGTGACACAACCTGCTCACAAACATGTACAGGGAAGTGTAATATGTGCATCCGACAGAGGCAGCCCTGCAGCACCACCTGAGGCATGAATGCTATGTGTCAAGTAATGTAACACCAAGTACCATATGCACATCTGAGGACCCCGTCTAACATCCTACCCTCAACAAGCAGCATGCCACAACAGGACAACGAGATGATGAAGTGCAACAATTTCCGAAGTAATGCAGTTAGGCAAAGGGGACCCACTGTGTGCCAGTCTGGGATGACATGCTGAGCATGACATGATGCACCACCTGCCAGGACTGGCATGCACCTATCAGTGCAGGCCGTATGGATACTGGCAAAGGCTGTTGTCATGCACAGTGTGCCCTGAATAGGAAGGCTCAAAACACAAACCTATCTCCATAGGTACCAGAAGGGATAAGAATCAGATAAGGGATAAGGTCAAACAGCAAGATGCATGCAGACTAAGCCCACCCAGTATGGAGAATGTTGATAACTGTGCTGTAACAGAATACTGAGGCAAGGCTCACAACAGCACCCTAACACTACCAGGTTACACCTCATACTGTGCTGTACATCCGCAAAACTTAGAACAAGCTACAAAAGGAGGGTGACCATCAAGAATTGTCAAGGATAACCACACCCCCATGTTGGTACCACCACAAAAAGCAGCATGGACAAGCCATGCTCAAGTAACAGTGGCTAAAACTGCCCCCCAGTGTATAGCCTGCTACAGAGTACTGGCCCAGCACCAGGAACTGCATACGGCCCATGTTGGAAGACATGAATATATCAAGTCCCCCAAACCACATTATATTGTGCGACTGCAAATACCCAGACACATAGACTGGGAGCAATTTACCAGCTGCAACAGTGTAGGACAGAAGTTCATTAAATCCACAAACCAAAAGGCCCATGAACAACGTACCACCCCCACAAGAGGGGCAAGCATACTGGATGTGATAATCATTAACATGGGTACGGGATGTCAAGATGAGAAGTGTATTGCTCACTGGTAAAACCAGACCATATAGTAATCACACTGGATATACAAATCATGACCACAGTCCCTGTCCGGGAAATCACAGTGGAAAACATGTGCTAAGCATTATTTGCACACCTCCAAACTGATGTGGAATCCATGAAAGGTCCTGTGCAGGTGCAAAATATGGGCCACGCCTCAGAACCTGTAAGACAGCCATTCCATGAACACTGCCAGGAATGCTTGGAGTATGCAGTCCCAAATTAAAACAAGACACAGTGCCTAAACCTGGCATAGTGGACACCAGCCATAATCAAAACATGCAAGGGAATGAGGAAGCTACTACATGATAGAGCAAGCATGAACAATGACGTAACTACTGATCAGTAGTATGGCAATATAATATGTCTACACATGCAATCCAGTAAGGCCAGGCACAACAAGTGGAATCTGTGAATCCTGAGGCAATGTTACACCTGCCCCAAGTACACAGACAACCACCAACTCCACCCAAGAAATACAAATATATGTGAGAGATGCAACCTGCCATCCAAACCAGAGGCAGAGCCCACCCAACTCAGTACACCCAAAACAAGTCAGTAGGAGAAGGTAACCACACACACCACAAACACATACCCACATAGACCTATCGCAACTGCAAACCAAACACATAAACACAGAAATACATGGCCGGAGGCAGAAATCACACACACAGCACACCAACAGAGGCCACTAAAGCAGACACCCAATGAAACAGCCTCCAAACATAGCACATGCAACACATAGCACACAAAGCTGGTGTGCCAAACAGTCACAGGCCAGAAGGAGAAACAACATGCCCGATACAGTTGCACTAGGTGACTCCATAGTCAGACACACGGCAGTCCCGCACAGCAGACTGAACGAGGGAAAGGGTACAGTAAGCTGCCTGTAGGCCGCCACAATATGCCACATAACAGAAATATGTAGGTCACGCCAAAGCAAATAGAAATATGATGTAGTCATAGTCCATGCTGGTGTGAATGACCGGAGATGTACTGCCCTAGACCACATGTAAAGAGACACAGATGGGCTATCCGATTAAGTAGTCCAGGCCGGTATGACACTCACCGTTTGCAGCAACCTACCCTTACCAGGAATAATGCCACAGTACAAACACGGAATGATCAGTCATAGCAAGTAGCACACTTACTGGTGTCATTCCAAGGGGATCCAATGTCTGTCTGCTAGGGATGTAATGCTTGACAAGCCATGCAGCCGCCCTTGGGATGGCCTGCACCTGTTACCCCTGGGCGTCTGAATAGTGGATAAGGCCTATGCCACCTCCATACAGCCTGTTGTAGGCAAGGCTGAAATGACTGACCCACCACCCGAGAAAACATAAGTGGGAAGAAACATAAGGGAAATGCTGAACAATGCCAGACGTGTACACCCCAATATGCATGCTCCCGAGGCCATCCCCAGAATAGAGAACATCGATGTCTGTGCAGTGACAGAAACCTGCTGCTAGGCTCCTGACAGCACACCAGCACAACCAGGTTATACCACGTACCATGTGTCATGGCCCCAAAACCTGGAACACTACATAAAAGGAGGTGAGTATCCATAGGCAGCACAGACACCCATACGTCCAGGTAACTGACAATGCACAAGGCAGTGGAGTTCACCCATGTGCAACTAACTGTAGGCAAGACTGCTGTGCAGTCTGTAGCATGCTACAGACCGCACTCTCACACACAATAACCCCCCCCCAACCGTCATGAAGACACTGGACAGTATGAATGTCCCACCAAATACCAAACAAGGTACCACGAAATACTACATAGGTGGTAAACCATTACGTATGGAAGGAGTAACCAGGGACCTAGGGACACAAGTGAACAGTAACCTGTGATGTGACACCCACATTGGCAATGTGGCTAGGAAGACTGTCTACATGTGACACCGTACCAGGAAAGGAGTCACATCTATGGCAACAGAGGTCACTGTGCCCCTATACGTTATCCCAATCACACCCATAATCCAGTACAATGCCTCATATGGGATCTACCTTAACAGACACCTGCAGCAGTTAGAAAGACCGCAAATGTACCTCACCAAGAGGATACAGTGTCACACATATATGTCATATGCTGCCTGGCTGTAGACACCCCAGCTGACTCCAGTCACAGACTGCCCACACAGAGGCATTGCATGCCTGTTGTAGGAGGCCATGCCCAACACAGGAGTAATGGACATGCTCCACCCCGGACAACACATATCCATTGGAGGTGCGAGAGTGAGAGATGTCAACCTCAACAAATAATGAAATAGGATGTGCCGGTGGGACAGATACATAATCCAGAGGCTCCCCACACCCTGGACCAGAAACCCACACCATGTTAGGCAGAGCCCTTCACCAACACTGTTCAACAGGAATCTTGCCAAGTGGATGGATGATTGTAGAGTTACAGTGGGGGTCTACACTGTGTCATGCCCAGACAGAGGCACAGCAAAGCAAATAATACATGGCCACAATATCCACATAGCAAGGGGTCTCAAAAGCCAAACACACTCTGGCTAGGCTAACAAATGCCCAGGGTGGATAGCCTAGTATGAACCTATGAACCGATGTAGATACAAATTGTACAGGACACGAAGGATAATCCCAAGGCTTACACAACTAATGGTAGGAGCCATGTTCGGAATTCACAGACATGCCTGGAATCACACAAATACCACAAACACACACACATATTGCCAACATACATCCTGACAGGTGCAGTGCAAACCCCCCCACCCCCACGAATGCAGAATAACTATCCCAGCAGACTGCTGGCCCCCTGACATAGCAGATGCTGAGGTAACAGACAACACCTCCAAAGCAAAACACACAGCAGCAATGGTATGAGATGGTGACCAGGGCATAGTGCAACATGGAGTCTAAGATGGATGGAATGCCAAACCACACTACTGCTCAATGTCAGCCGTACCACAGAATATGTACCCAAAGAGCAGTGTACAACAACAGTGGTCCTTCTCAACAAAGGTGTTGCCTGAATGGATACTGAACAGTACTACCCCAGAATCCTGAGAAGCCCAGATTGCACAGCTATGGAAAGGATCAGCATGTACCACAGACATAAGGATGTTGGGGACCTACTGACACCAGACCCAACCCAGTGTGGCCTTCTCAAGTGCAGATCCTGCCCCTAACCATGTTTGACCCAATTGAAACAGTCAGTAAGGTCATTGATGAGGGCAATGTGCTCCACACAGTGTATCTGGACCTTGCAAAGGCTTCTATACAATACCCTACATGTTCAGTATAGATAGGCTCACCAGCGTAAATATAAACCCACATGTCAGTAGAGGGGTTGCAAACCAGACCAAGGACAGAACAGACATGGTCAGACATGCTTCAGTCATGTCACACAACAAACCAGATATAACTGGCATCCCACAAGGCTTTGTCCTGGTATCTCCCTCGTCTGGTATATATGTCCCATAGGTACAGGCAAACATGGAAGGACTGTGTCCCAACATGTCTGCAGAGGACTACAAACCACTCACCACGTATGATCCACCAGCTGACACATGCATCCCACAAAAGGGCCACATAGAAACAGACAACTGGTGCCATAGCTATGTCAGCAAGCTAAGTGCAGAAACGTGTATAGTCAACCCCCGTGGATATACAGTAAGTGCCCACCAATCACCACATAGGTGTTAACCCATTATGTAGTTAACATGTAATGAGAGACCTGGGGACACAGGGTGATAGATATCCTGCATTGGACAAACATGTGCTGTAGTGTTTACCGAAACATACCATATACCCACCTACTCATGAAGGCTGTCAGATCTACATAAGGGGAGGTCATTGTGGCTCTGCAGTCCTCCTGCATCAGTGGTACAATCGACTACAATAGCCCCTGTGGGATGTACCTCAGCAGACACCTCCATCAACTGTAAAGTCTCCAACAGTACCTCATCAGGAGTATCAAACAGCCTACACAGATACCATGTGTTGCCTGTGTTGCTGGCATCAATAACCATGCTGCACATAGTACAATCTGAATGGCAGTGAGCTATGCACATGACAGACCTGAACCCCAGCACTGACTTACATAGGACAAGCTGTACTGTGTGATCCATAACACAGAAGCCACTCCCACCCATGAGTGAACCCTCAGCACAGGCTACCCATAGAGTCACTTATCAATCTTCCTCAATAGGAATCCTGATGGGTGGATGGGAGATGGTAGGTTTATCCTGGGTATCACTGTCATGTCACAGGTAGACAGAGGCACAGTATACTAACCATGACATATGTCATGGCAAACTCCTCTTACAATGTGTGTGGAAGGACAAACACACTCTCCAACTTGCATTAGACATGGACTAGGGCACATCGCTAGTGTTTGCAATTGTACACCTATGTTGTGGAATACACTAACAATGTTGGACAAGCCTGGTGTAAGTAGTTCATATCTGAACAGAATGCAACATGGTCAGATGTACACAACTGTCCCCAACCAGGCTGTTGTGCCCACTATCGAAATGTAAAGCAGTGATAGCAGTAAAGCCCAGGTTACTGTCCACCACAGTCAAAGTACTACCAGTACACTATACAGTACTACAGTGTTAGGTCAGTGTGAAAGGATGTTGACAACTGTATGCAAAGTATCCCATGCAAACACTGCAGGCACAGTATAATCCTGTTGTGGTCACACACAAAGCAGTTGTACAGTAACTACACAACATGACACACAACCCACAACCATAAACGGGTGATAGTTTGTGAAGTTCACACACATCCACAAATGTGGTGGCCTGCAGAGTCCAACATATGGAATGCTCACACTGGGCATGCTCACACACTTTGACAACATGCCATGGGAAGGCTGAACTGGGCATGCTCACACACTTAGTCCAAATCTTGGTTTAGCAGTTGGACACACATATCTGGTATTGTTATGTGTTATGCCAGGAACCAACCACATTACAGCAGTCTGCCCAGTGCACACAGTTAAATCACTACAGAGACATACGTGATATAGTGGATCCCTCCCATATGCAAACAGTTTCCACAGATGCAGAAGTTGTACATACCAACAGGGAATGCTATGGTAATAAAGATATGCATACAATCTATCAGCAACAAATAATGTGCATTTGACAATTAAACATAATGGTGTAGAGGTCAACACTAGGCTGTTTGCCCTAGGGAATGACAGCTTAGCCATAGTGTGCTTGGTGTTTGCCTCCCCACAGGATGCACATTCCCCTTCCCAAACACAGATGATGTCAGCACCCATAAATACACAGGAGAAATAAAACATCCCAATAATCCGAATAGCGCGCTCTGCTAATGTGTCTGTCTCAAGTGTCATTACATAGTTAGGTAGGGGTTTCAAGTCCTGCAAGTGCTCAGTGTGTGTGTGAGGTTGGTGTGTGTGTAAGTCTGTGTGAGGGAAATGCCCCTTTTGGCAAATAGGAAAAGACACTACAGGATGCACATTCCCTTTCTAAACACTGATGATGTCAGCACCCTATAAGTACAGCAGGAGAAAAGAAACCTCCCAATAATGCGAATAGCGCGCTCTGCTAATGCGTCCGTCTCAAGTGTCATAACATAGTTAGGTAGGGGTTTGAATCCTGTGAATGGCAAGTGTGTGTGTTTGTCTGAGGGGGGTTAGTGTGTGAGGGAAATGTCCCTTTTGGAAACTAGGTGAACAGACTACAGGATGCCCATCCCCTTTTCTAAACACTGATGATGTCAGCACCCTATAAGTACAGCAGGAGAAAGGAAACCTCCCAGTAATGCGAATAGCGCGCTCTGCTAATGCGTCCATCTCAAGTGTCATAACATAGTTAGGTAGGGGTTTGAATCCTGTGAATGGCAAGTGTGTGTGTTTGTCTGAGGGGGGTTAGTGTGTGAGGGAAATGTCCCTTTTGGAAACTAGGTGAACAGACTACAGGATGCCCATCCCCTTTTCTAAACACTGATGATGTCAGCACCCTATAAGTACAGCAGGAGAAAGGAAACCTCCCAGTAATGTGAATAGCGCGCTCCGCTAATGCGTCCATCTCAAGTGTCATAACATAGTTAGGTAGGGGTTTGAATCCTGTGAATGGCAAGTGTGTGTGTTTGTCTGAGGGGGCTAGTGTGTGAGGGAAATGTCCCTTTTGGAAACTAGGTGAACAGACTACAGGATGCCCATCCCCTTTTCTAAACACTGATGATGTCAGCACCCTATAAGTACAGCAGGGGAAAGGAAACCTCCCAGTAATGCGAATAGCACGCTCCGCTAATGCGTCCGTCCCAAGTGTCATAACATAGTTAGGTAGGGGTTTGAATCCTGTGAATGGCAAGTGTGTGTGTTTGTCTGAGGGGGGTTAGTGTGTGAGGGAAATGTCCCTTTTGGAAACTAGGTGAACAGACTACAGGATGCCCATCCCCTTTTCTAAACACTGATGATGTCAGCACCCTATAAGTACAGCAGGGGAAAGGAAACCTCCCAGGAATGCGAATAGCGCGCTCTGCTAATGCGTCCGTCTCAAGTGTCATAACATAGTTAGGTAGGGGTTTGGATCCTGTGAATGGCAAGTGTGTGTGTTTGTCTCAGGAGGGTTAGTGTGTGAGGGAAATGTCCCTTTTGGAAACTAGGTGAACAGACTACAGGATGCCCATCCCCTTTTCTAAACACTGATGATGTCAACACTCTATAAGTATAGCAGGGGAAGAGAAAATCCCCAGTAATGCAAATAGCATGCTCTGCTAATGCACCCGTGTCATAACAGTCAGATAGGGGTTTGAATCCTGCAATTGGCAAGTGTGTGTTTTCGGCTGAGGGGGGTTAGTGTGTGTGAGGACAATGTCCCTTTTGGCAACTAGGTGAACAGACTACAGGATGCACATTCCCCTTCTACACACTGTTCAGCAGACGGCCATGGCTCTGGCACAAGTTGTCTGTTGCTATGATGCCCCTTTGGAAGATGCATGTTTGAGCTGGGGAGTCGATTATGGTGTCCAGTTTGCAGTTATCTGCATATTTGGACAGCCACAGTTCATCCGTGTTGGACTGTACCTCCAATAAATATGTACCAAACAAGAGGGTCCCAGGACTGAGCCTTCTGGGACACAACCTGTAACTGTTATGGGTTCTGGCATGGCTCCAGCAATGCTAACCATGTGGGTCTGTTCTTGAGCCACTGTGCAATCCATCTAGTGACATAGAGGCTTATATTTAAGCTGCTGAGCTTCCCTAGAATGCCCAAGTGGGGTATTGTTGCGAAGGCATTTGCAAGGTCCAGGTAGGCTGTGTGAACCACCTTCCCCTCGGCAATGGCCTTGGTGACTGTAGCAAAGGAATCAACTGGGTTACACCCGGTAGTGCTGGTGTGCTCTCAGTAGCCCTGAACCAGGCATCAGTTACTGCACAGATATCGATGTGTCCCATGCCAAGGAGTGTTTTGGGTGCATGCATCTGGAGGTGTAGACATCTGGCGTTGGGTAGCATTGCTCCTAGTGTCTTATCCCTTGTGATACCTATGAAGGTGGGTTTGTCATGTGAGCCCTGCCTAACATAGGCACTATGGGGGTAGCAAGAGGCTTTGCCAATATCTGATAGGCCAGGGGTGACAGGTGCAGGCTGTCCCTAGCAAAGCAGGTAGTTCAACAGGAGATGAATGTGTGAAGGTGTAGTGCCTGTGACTACTTAGCAGTAGCATATACGACTGCTCACGTGGACACATGCCAGGCAGGTCATATGCACTGTGTCACAGGCAATGTACATGTGAACAGGTCAAACAGTGGCAACCTGTCAAGTGGGACATGGCCATACATATAGTAGGCTATGCAGATGGCACTAGGAGTCCACAGAAGCTCTATAACTATGCATTGCAGGTGTGTTCGGTATTCCAGGGTAATTGCAAGCAAACATGCATGCAAACAAAGATACAGTGAACAGGGCTCCATGTAGTCCATCGTACAACAAACAAGCTGTACCACTTCCATAAGGTAACACTGCAAATATGCAGCCGCTATGCACATGTACATGGAAGTACACTGGTCAGATGGCGGGGTCCAGTCTCAGTGCACACAAGTGTATGTAACATGCATGTACTGTCCGGATGTACAATAACTGGATAGAAACCCATGTGCCCATACCTGCAGTACTACACATGTCAAAGAACAGACACCGAGCCTTCTCTCAGTGGTGCCATACTTAGTAGGATGTATGCTCCGTGGCCTGCCACCACAGTATCCCTGACATATATGGGGACTCTCCCTCCTGTGACAGTTAGTTATGTGTGTTGGTGCTGTGTAGCATGGTATGAGATGTGTGCATGCAGTGCTAGTGTGCTCCTGTGTGTCCTGTACCAGTTGTGTAGTTCTGCACACATTACAACATCCTCACACATCTGCATTGCAGAGTCTAGTGTGGGCAACATGCCACTTGCAATTTACATGTCCATCATTGTGTATTACTACATTCATTACCCATCCCCTGTGCTACCTATGTATGTAGCCTGCTGTTGACATCATTACCACCAGTATGCCAACATGTGCAGATGATACACTATGGTACTTACCATGGGTGTAGACAACAGGACATGACAATCACACAAATACTGCATCAGGCATGCTGTGATATACCCACAATTAATTCAGCACACAGTACTGTTAACAACATGATACTATTACTACACATCTATGTGGTCACCCTGTGCATCAGCAACATGTTAACCTGTACCTGCACAGTTGTTACAGAATGCAGGAGGTGGCAAAGTTTCATCATATGCACAGGGTGTGAACTTGGTATGCCTGGGTCAGCCACCCATACCACCAATTGACATGTATGTGTATGTGTGTTGGTGAGGGACAGCAGTAGAAGGTGGGGCAATGTTGATGCAGTGTGTGCGTGTATGCGGTAGCCCTAGGTGTTGTCAATTTGCATGTGTGTATGGATGCACACAGTTCCACCTCATGGCTGCCATATACTGGTGTTTGTGGACAGCCACAGACTGTACCTGCCAGGTCATACAGATCAGTGTCTCTGGCCACGGACATGGTACCTGTGCCTTGCAGGGGTGCTACGGACCGTATCCGGTACCAACCCAGACTGGGTACTGTCATCAGAAGCAGGTGTTCGTTGACTGGACACAGAGCCCTGAGGGGCCTGGCCAGAGCCACGTGCACGTGGCCTCCTGGGGAGGTCTGATGACAGCACAGACCCAGCATTGCTGGGGCTGCTGCTGGCACTACGGGTGCGGCCGCAGCCCTATTGTCGTCCGCGCCGACTGCCAGCTGCTGCTGTTGCTGGCATACGGCCACGTCGACGATGCAACCGCCCACCATCGCCCTGGCTCATGGACATGTAGTTGTGGAGCTGGTGTAATATGTCCCCACAACGTCTGTCTACGACGTTGGTGAAATCACGGATGGCGGCCGCAATGTCACGCATACCGTCGGTCATGGCTGTGCGACATGCTGCCAGCTCCCTCAGACCCTGTCTGGTGTACCGTTCCATATGTGACTGTGCCTGCATGACAGTCCGAAACATAGCTGAGGTTGTAAGACCTCTGTGGGCACGTCTGCCAGGGGCAGTACGCCCATGGATGCTCCCACGAGAACCCCTGGACATCTGTCTGTGTGGTACCATCTCTGGGCCATGCCCATGGCTGCTGTGTGGGGATGCATGTGCCGCAGATACCACATTACCCTGGTCAATGCCCACTGTATGCTGTCCATCACCTAGGGACAGTGGTGACAAGGGGTGTATTGGCAGGATAACCGTGCACATGGATGGGGTCGACAGCTGTGTACTGTCAATTGGCTGACCAATGGCGGACCCTGGCATACCGTCCTGTGCCATTACACCAATGTCATCATTAGCAGTACCCACGGCACCTGACTCAGGTTCCCTGCTAGATAACACCAGAGCAGCAACAGAACCTGTGGGAAGGAAACAGGAAACACAGTTTACATTGTCTACACACTACCAGCGGTGCACACATGCACACATGCACACATGCACACATGCACAGGTGCACACATGCACACATGCACAGGTGCACACATGCACACATGCACACATGCACACATGCACAGGTGCACACATGCACAGGTGCACACATGCACACATGCACACATGCACAGGTGCACACATGCACACATGCACACATGCACACATGCACAGGTGCACACATGCACACATGCACACATGCACACATGCACAGGTGCACACATGCACACATGCACACATGCACACATGCACAGGTGCACACATGCACAGGTGCACACATGCACACATGCACACATGCACACATGCACACATGCACAGGTGCACAGGTGCACACATGCACACATGCACACATGCACAGGTGCACACATGCACACATGCACACATGCACACATGCACACAGTTACACACAGTTGAACAGTACTCAGTATGCGTGATATCAACACACAGACAGAGACACACCTACATGCACACCAGGGGCACCACTAAGTGTGCCAAAAGGTACTATTACTATCAACAACTTTACAGGTAATGTAAATAGACACTCACCAGCATGGATAGGCTGCAATGCAGTGATACCGGAGGGTCCTGCAGACATGAGGAAACTAATGTTAGTGGGCACAACTGTGCCAATGTTACTGGGTATGATACAGGGCAGGAGTACAACAGTCGCCTGTCAAAGATCTGCAGCTAATATTGCGGATATCACGCTTGCACATTATATACTATGGTGGCAGCTACGTACAAAGGACACACCACACACATGCATTAACTACCAGTGTACACAACAGTCAACTACACATATGACATATTACCTGCACGTTCACTGTCCTGCTGCTGTGCGGCTCCAGCCTCCATCATGACACATGTCTGCTGCTGTTGCTGTTGCGGGTGGACTGGAGCCACTACACTCAGGAGCAGTCCCTCCAGTCTGGTGAGTGGGGGATGTGTAGCCACCCCACCACCTGTGGCGACCTGTTGCCTGTGGATATCTGACGCACGCTGACGGACATGTCTAATCAAATCACTGCAGTGATGTCGTACCTGCTCATATGTCCTATTATGCATGCCTATATCATTTACCCGACGGACAAGGTCCTGCCACAGTGCAGCCCTCACCTGCTGATTCTGGCTGGTGTGGGAAAAGAGTGTTGCATAGTCCCGCACCAGGCTCTGGTGTATCTCCTCATCCTCGGCCACGGAGTATGTTGGATGTCTTGGGTGGGCCATGTACCTGTGAAAAAAGATAAGATGGTATCAGCAATCTATGTCGGCAAACCTTGGCACACATACTACACATGCTACTTGACTGTTATGATACCACATATCCCACATATGTAGCATCTGTCTGTCTATTGGTGGATACACATGTAGATGGCCAGGTATCAGTGCTCGGCCAGCAACTGTTGTACAGTACCTGCCAGGCTACGTACGACATACTACCGAACACCAGCAGTCAGAACACCGATTCAGGTCAGGTGCACCTCCTCACTCTGGGGGTTTGTGTCTAGGTACTGTATGGCGTACATCGGCGACTACTGTGGGCTGACCACACCCTGCTTGTCCTGGATATACATATCCCACCTCCACCACCAGCACAGATGGCTACAGTGCACAACATTACAGATACAGACGTTACACTTTGTAACAGTGATATGGTATCCTTACAGCCCACTGGGCCAGTGGCAGAGACAACCCACAATGCTGACCCCTACACAATTGCTTTCTACAGACATCTCCAAGACCACATGGCTCATGCATTCCCATATATGGCCAAGACACTGTCCACAAAGGGACAGCATCCTGTACGGCAGACCCCAGCCATAGACTGATTGTATTACAGTTGATGTTTGCTACTGCACGACAGAGCATCAGTCTCTGAAGGGAGGGTATGTCTGAGCAGCACTGGTAAGGATCTATTTCCCATCACACTGACTACATGGGCAATGTTGAGTGGGACGTCAAGCGTGATATTGCAGATGACCAGGAGGCCTACCTGACCTATGTTAGCGACCTGGTCATGAGCCATCCTCTATGCCCATAGGTAGTACACTACACATATTTTACCGACACCACAGATAGACGACATTGTGGCGGACGGGGTCAGTGCAGGTGTCACCCCGCCCTCCTCCTGTAATAAGGCATAGTTATCCCTGCTGACCCTAACCTCAAGGTCTTCACAGCTGTCCAGGTGAGAGACACCTGCAGGTCAGCAGAATACACAACATGGACAGGAACTGCTGGTATCCCCAGTTGCATGCTACATAACCTCTGACATGCGCTAAACACACATATAGGGTGCTATGTTACACTACCTTGACTACAGGGTATGTACCTGTACACTGGCGCACAGCACCAGTGGTTCCACTCCATGAAGGGGGCACCTCACCATACCAATACAATACAACACAATACATGACATTGTAATACAATACTATGCAATATGCTACTGCCCCCGTGTCTACAGCAGCGTACTGTTCTGCTATCCTGACCATTGTGACACATGTGGTGTGATGGTACCTGCTGCCATCACACAGTTACACAGGGTGACCCATATGGCATATTACCTATCTGAGTAACATCCAGCAGGGGTATGTGTGACATGTACACATGGGGGGTCTTGCATCTTAACACTGTCTGGTTCGTTGCAGGGTGTGTCCTGTCTGTGAGTTGGAACCCATACCTACACATGTGCACACTATTGCAGTGGCACAGACGACACACAGCAGACAGGTAGGTTGTGGATGGTGGGTGGTGGTACATTGGTTGTTGGGCATCTGTCATGGGTGTGACGTCCATATGTGCATCTGGGGGTGGTGACCTGTACGTGGGCAGCATATGTGTACTCTGTGGTGTTGACAGTCACTGTGCATTGGTACTGTGTCTGGGTGCATTGTCACCATGTTGTACATGTCACTGTGTCCTTCTCCACATCTGTTGCTGTCGTGTGAGGTCCATACCATGGCATCCATTACGTGCTGTGGGGGGGGCACCGACCTACATGTACATGCCTGACTGACCATGTCTGCGGACACATACTATGTGCAGCTATTCCAGGGATAGTGTGCCACTGTGACTATCATTGGGGCCACTATTGTACACATGTCTGACCCTGCCCACCCCTGACACATGCAGTGGTGGGCGGACACTCATATATATGGTGGTTACCTGTGTAGGTGATCTGGACTGTGGTATGATACTCTGGATGTGACACTGGTGTTCACTCCGTGCCTTTGTCACCAGGCACCTGTTGCAATACATCTGTACACATATGCCTCACTCCAGCTCTGTATACATCTCTCTCTCTCTCAATACATATATATATGTATTAAGATATGTCTATATGTCTATTTATATATATATATATGTACATATGTCTGTATACATTGGCACATATATATATATTGATGTACATATTCTGCTGTAGATGTGGAGGGGGGGGCGCAGAGGGGGTGTGGGCGACAGGGGGGGGGGCAGGCTGTGTTGCAGGTCGTCATATACAATCATACCTGTAGGTGGTCAGATCAGTCTGTCTATGTATATGTATCTACATATATCTATCTCTGCATGTGTGCATTACATAGATATGTCGCTACAATATTCTATCGGCATCTGTCTATGTAGTCCTACATCCCTCTCTCTCTATGTATGTATTCATATATGCATATCATATGTATATATATACATATAAGATATATACACAAACATATGTTGACATAAATACATAGCCATATGTTGGACAGGTATGTCAGCATATATGCCTACCTTTCTGTATACACACACTAACATACTGCTAAACATACATAGCTGTGTAATCTACTTAGTACATGGCAGTACAACCTACGATCAAACGACATATATATGTGCACATAGATGCTCACACATACAACTGTATGTACAGCCTTCACTGATAGGTGCTGTATATCCCCTGCCCATTACAGATCTTCATATACATATGGATACAGACCAATAACACATCTGGAGGGTTCACAGTATGTACACCTTGATAGTATTACTTTACAGTACCTGTGTTTGTCACAGCTGCGTCTGCTACCGCCTGGCTCCCTGTCCTGCTGCTCCACTTCAGAGTTGGCAGCTTCCAGGTAGCTGTTGCTGGGGATTCCTGTCTGTCTGCTTAGTTGCAGTCTGGTTCTGGGTCTCCCTCTCTCTCTCTCTCTCTCTCTCACTCTCTGTCTCTCTGTCTCTCTGTCTCTCTTTCTCTGTCAGGGTGCAATGTAATTATTGCATGCGTGGACATGGAGTACTGCATACTTTTGTATGTATCTGCATATGGCCATGTGATGGGCTCTGCACCAATTGTTAGCCAGCATTTGCTAATTGCATGCAGCCTGTTGTGTACTGCTTGCAGTTCTCACTGTGATTTCAGAACTGTGCTATAAAAGGGTGTGTGAAATAGGCGTAGCCCTTTCAGATGTTAATGGCAGGGACCATGCTGTTATGCTGTGGACAACATTCTGTGAGTGTGAAGGTTGGTATCTCCTATTTTACTCGGTGGGTTGTGGGTTAACATTCCTCCATTCATTTCTCCTGTTTCCTGTACTGACTGTGTATGTACACTAACAACTACTACTATTGTTACTGTGTGTGTGTGTGTGTGTGTGTGTGTGTGTGTGTGCTTTCCTTTCACCTTTGCTTGCACCCTGTTGCTACATCTTCAATAGTTGCCCTTTACTGTCAGTACTGGTGTGCCTGATAGGTGTCTTGACTGTGGTGTGCTGCTGTAGCTTTCCTATTTCCCATGTACATTCACACCCTGGAATGCTTGCTATATCTGCTAGGGTGTTACAGCATGCAGTGTGGTCTGGCCATGGTGTGGGCCTTGACATCTATTTGCATGTGTGGGTATGCTGCTGAGCAGGCCCCGGAGGCTTTCAGGTTCATCAGTTATGTGCCTCATGGAATGGTACATATCAGTGGGGTGCACCCATTAATATGTCTGGTATGCTGCAGTTGTGACTGTGGGTTAGCATGAGCATATGTATTACTACACTTTGTCTGCCATGCGAGTGGGGAATACTTTCCGGACTCCATGGTTACCAGTGCATGTGTTACACCTTGCTGCCTACTGTTTGTACATTTCACATGGGCACTGTGGGGCATCCCTGTAGGACATTCACTGTTGCTATGTCTAGGTTCTTAACTATTCAAATATGGTGGTGTTGGACCCGTCATGTGTACAGATAGTTCCAGGCTGTCCACATTTCTGCCTCATAATCTGGTCATTATCCCATGCACACCTTTATCTGGCATGTCCGTCTGGGCTCATGTCAGAATATGGTGACAAACATTCATGTTCCAGACTGCATACCCTTCCGGACATCCCCCAAGGTGTAGACCCTGTTACTTTCTGAACTGTCTGCATTTGTTGTAACTTTGTTTGTAATGTGTCCCTGGTTTTGGGCCTTTGCTCCACATATTTTATTACTTGGTCTGGATGTGTTCCTGTAGGAGGTTGTGGGGTATGGGCAGTGCTTATCCTGCTATGAGTATGTGTGTGTCTTGCAAGGTGCTATGTTGACATTATTACCTACTAGCTTCCAACTAGCATGGCTGTTTCTGTTCACACACTACTATTATGGAAATCCACCAGTTTTGTTTGTGATTCTAAATGTCATGCTTTCTGTACTACACATCTATATTCCCTTTACATTCATTCCTACTGTTATATGATATATTTATTTTAGCACAGTGATTCTATATCAGAGTCATGGCTTAGTGGTAAGGCATGCAGACTATAGTTGCCAAGGTCCTGGGTTCGGGGCTCACAGCGAGGTTTTATTTTTATTTTCAACTGAGTACGGGACCTGTCAATCAAAGTGACTAAGGCACTTTTAAGCAGTTGTAACCGGGTTAGCGCTGGTTTGCGCGGAGCTTACGCATGCGCACTGGCGGTTAGCTCCGCGCACACAAGCGCACACCCGCTTACAACCGCTTAAACGTGCTTACTCTTGCGCACACCCACGCTATTTTCTTTGAAAGAAAAGAAAACGGGGAGACAGGAAAGTGGTGAAAAAGGGGTCACAAAGAGGGTAAGACAGTAGGGAAACAAGCTTGGGATGTGCAGGAGGGATGTAGGTAAGGCCCATAGCTGCCCATTTCTTCATCAGCAACAGCTGTGCATATGTATGTAATTTGGTGTGACATTTGAAACCTTCCACCCCTGAGAGAGGTGTCAGGACAACAATAATACCTGTTGTACAGCCAATTGGAATTGATGGGTTCCATGTCCAGCAGACATATGTGCGAAATAGGCAGCTATGTATGGGGCGTAATTTTTTTGTGGGTACAGAGTGCCCTTTTTTTTTTTTTTCAGGTGAGAGTGGTATGTCAGGTGAAGGTAGTCGGTACAGCTGGGGAGGTAGGTTGGGTAGGTTAACAGACAAGACAAACAAGACGCATACAGGGGCGGTGTATGACACGTGTGGGGGGTTTACACAAATGACGGGGACGGAGGTTTGGATGTCCAGAGCCCATGAGCCCACAGATGGCAACAGTGGAACTGATATCCCCACCCATAGGCAGTTGCCACTGTTCCTTCACAGCCCAGGACGGGGCTGTGCTGGGGGCTGTGTAGGCGGGGCAACGGGCATGCCCGTTAGTTGCGCCACCCGTGCCTCGAGCTGGCGTAGGGGCTCGAGGACAGAGTCCCGAATCTCCCTACGCACCACAGTCCGGACGCTACGGAGGGTGAGTGGTGGATATCCTCCGGCCACACTTGCAGAGGGGGGCGAGCCCCATCCCCTGCAGCGCTTCCACCAGCAGGTGGCACAGGGCCACCGGAGGAGGGTCTGGACTGGGCACTAGTGCCAGGTGCACTCGCCAGCTGAGGTGGGAGAGGTGGGTCCGCCGGAACCCGCCTTCCCTGTCGTTCTATGTTTTGCATTATGTCATGACAGTTTGGGTTAGTGACATATAAATACCATTCACAGTTAGTTGTAACAGCATGCATTAGTATTCCCAATAACCAAACACCCAGTTATTCACACCATTGAACAGCGTGCATAGCACATGCATAATTTGAACAGTAATACACAGTCCAACAACATGCAGGGTTGATTGATGGCAACAGGCCATCAGGTGTGGATGTATGAACGGGGCGGATGCATCAACAGACATGCAAATATATATGACCCAACAGGACAGACGTCCAGGGGTGGTAATTGTGACTGCACATACCATTTTCCCGTGGAATGGGTTGTAGATGGTTGGTGGGTGGGGTAAAGCAAACATAATATTAACACCTTCAAATACCACTACATATGCTGTACATTTCTAATAGCTACGGTTATATACACAGTACTGTTCTAACTACAGTGTCCTATATGTTAACTACTTAACCTTGCAGATGGGACTGGGAGTAACATATCCACATTTTAGTGTACACATTCCACATGCAACAACACTTTGAACAGATGTTTCTGTCTGGTTCTGAGTCTCACATGCATTTAATTATGTCCTGTCTGCAGTATAGTTTATTCTGGGGTTATTACTACTGTAGTGCTGTATTGCTGACACTTTCTGACACTCTCTCACCTGCTTTCATGTTACTATTCAGACTGGTACTTCTAAGCTTTATTGACATGTTTAAACAGTAGTTATTACAGTTATTTCCAGCACTCTCACTTCTGTCATGTCTCCATATTTCCACAGGGATGTATTTCACACATGTGCTTTCATCCTCTTCTGCAGCTGTACAATTCCTGCTACTGCAGGTTGTGTACTATTTTCTTACAGGCAGGGCAATTTTATTTCAATATATGTGTTGGTCAGTCTCATTAGTTTCAACTTACAGGCTGGGGACTGTTGTGATCAGGCAATCCTTGCATACACTTTCACACTGTGACCTGCAGATCTGATTCCTTCATGGCTACACTGCACTCTTATGCTGACTGTCATACATTTATATATCTGTACAGTTAATAGTAGTGGCTTACTAACCTGCCTAGTGGCGCAACCGCACCAGCCTATCAGCATAGGCTCTGCGGTTCGCAGAACGGACACCTGCAGCTGTAATATAAAAGTAGTAATATTGGAATACACATCTCCATGATTTCAGGTAGTTTAACTTTCTACAAACAGATTTTATTGATACTTACTCAGTGGTGGGGCGTTGGGTGATTGCCGGGCCTCCTGGATCCAACGGTTCAGTAGGTCCTGCTTCCGTCTCTTCAGGTCCGCATGGTGGTGACGGACCTGCTCACCTGTCCTAGGAATTTCTGTGGCACTGGTGAGTTCATGAGCCAACTGGTCCCACGCCTCAGCCTTGTACGCTCCCCAGAGGACCTGGCCCTGCATGAGTTGGGGCTCATGGTTGTGGACTAGGAGCCAGGCCATGTACCTGGACTCCTCAACACCCCACCTCTGCGCTCGAAAGCGACTACCCTCACCTACACCTGACATTCTAACTGCAAGTCTGTTCTACAATCGTTTATGCTGTGTATTCCCGCCTATGGGGCTTATATAGTCCGTTTTTCCCACACATATCTGTGATTGGCCGGTTTGGAATTGTATCAACTTCAGTAAACCTGCATTGTCATGCTGTAGTTTGTATTCATTCCTATATATGTGCTAGTATTGCATTTCTAGGTACTGCTGTCGTGGCTTAGTGGTTCTGTACCTTGACTGTGGTGTATAGTATCCTGGGTTCGAACCTGACCACTGCTTTTTATTTTCCATGACAGTCTAGACATGTTGGGGGTGTGTCTGTGTATAGGCATTTTGGATACGGCTTGCTCACGTTTGCGCGGTGCGTAGCTCCGCGCATACAGGGTAAGCTGGTTTTACACTCATTTGGCTATTGGCACACATTGGCCGCTTAGCTCAATTAGGGGCACGTAGATTTAGCATGGTAAACCCCTGCTCGGCTACAGGCACTCAGTTTGCACCAGTCAAACCAATGCTTATCTGTGGGCACATAACCTCACTCTGTTGAACTGTAGCTCAGCTATGGGCACAGCTGGCAATTTGTATTCATTTCTTAGCTGACATTTATTCAATATAAATAGGCTATTACATTGCATTTTACATATATTCTGGTTTTATGTGTACATATATGTGTCAGGGACTTGTTTCCTGCTTATTTTGCAAAAAAAAATTTGTGATGTGGGGGCTCGAACCATGAATGCCTGCTCTGCAGCCGGCATCTCTACCGCTACGCTATTGCTTCCTGGCTTATTTTGCATATGCAGTTCTTATATGCTTTCCCATTGACTGCTAACTGTAGCTGCGCTACGGGCACGCCCGCGCACACGAGCGCACTCACGGTTAAACATCTTTACAGTTTAAATAAAATATGACATGTTCATTTAGATTGTTTTATGTTTAAAGGTCTGTCGGGGCATGTGTTGTGTTGTGTTTATTCACATTTCCGTGGACTGTGTTGTGGGTGTGTACTGGGGGCACTTTTAACCTTCTGGGGGCGTGTCTGCTTGCAGGGCTGTGCCTACGGACACGCCCCCTACTGTCTTACACGGCCGTGTTCGACTTAGGTGTGATTCAGCATGCTCTCATGAATATGCAGAGCATGCTGACATCACTCAGTTTAACTGCAGCCTCCGTGTAAGAGTTATAACTCTTACACGGAGGCTTTGTGAATCCTGGGGAATATATATGCAAAACCTAAGCAGACAATTATTTAAATAAATCTAACATACAAAAACAGGCAAGTGCTCTTACTTTGTCACAGCTTAAAAGTTTTTATGGAATATTAACAAGAGTCAGTGCTTTCAGATCACAGAGTGAAAGCAAGAATGAATTCTCTGTATGACATTAACTTAAAACTTCACCCTCGACTACTGTGTTGATCTTCCAGGCATTAAGCTTTGTACTAATGATTTTGCATGATTTGCAGGCACTCTTCCATGGTAATTCCCAGGTATCACAGATCTTACATCAAGAAAAGCAATATAGTTCATATGATTTTCCTTGATTATTATGATGTAGCTTTGCATAGTCTTTTTTCAAAAAATGCTAACACTTTGGCACAAATGAACAAAATGCTGTCAAAAAGCATTGAAAAGGACTAAAACCTAAGATGTTTTATGCCAAGGAGAAAGAAACCTCAGCACCTCCCATGTCAGTAGTTATATTCAATGTTACCTGCCATTTTCTGTAATAATATTTGATGCTGTTATGATTTGTACAAAAGGCAAATACTTGTCCCCCCTCCCCAGAAAAATACAGAATGAAGTTAAAAAAACAAAGTCAGCCCATGTAGGACATGTTGTTTAGGCCTTGTATCCTTTTAGTAAGGTATCCCTGTGGGCATTCCAGTTGTTGCATGTGTCTGGACAGATATATGTCAAAGAGGGCAGATTCATGTTGGTCCATTAAAAGTGGTTTTGAAGAATGCAAATAAATTGAAATCAATTCACAGAAACCACCTTCAGGGAACATTGAAACAACTTATTTTGCATGGGGGCAAGTCTCCTGCACCTCCATATTGGGAGGATACTCCAACATCCCCCAGAATTATATATACCACTCTGAGATTGCACAACAGTGGAAAAAAGGCAATCTCCCCTTTCATTGAAGGCGGTTTTGGTTAACTGGCTTTGGTTTCTTTGTGTTCACTGTAGTTGTCTTCAGTGGAATGACATGCTTCCAAAGAGGGCATTATATTCAATTATTGGCCTGATGGGGGCTGAATAAAGGGGGGATAATGACATCCTTAGATTTAGACACAGTCCCTTTGTTTATAAACCATGCAATATAGAATGACTTTCTTACAATAATAGACACATGTTGGTCAAACGTTAGGTCACAGTCCACATAAGTTCCCAAATCCCGAACAACTGGGCCAATTCCTTGGGGAATATTTTCAATATGGTAGTTTCCTGGGGTAGACGACTTCCTAAATGATACATGGCATTTAATTGCAATCCATGATTTTGGCACCAATTATTTATTTATTTCAGATAAACCTTCCTACAGGAAGACTAAGTCATTCAATCCCCATTTGGGGATTCATTGACTTCTCCAAGCTTGCTGTTATCTGTAAACTTAAGTCAGCTAGAGATGTTCTGTATTGTCTTTAACTTCAGAAGAGTAGTTGTCAAACAGGATAGGTCCCAGCATAGAACAATGGAGAATCCCTCTGGTGACTGGTCCCTTTGTGGATGTTACTTCCCCAGTTTTGATTATCTGCATCCTATCTGTGAGCCAGCTGGCAATCCAGTGGATTTATAAATGTCATATTATGAATCTCACCATTATTTATGAATATTTTACTGAATTTTGTGATAATGATGGTTACAATCATCATAATAATATACATAAAATGTAGAACATATCCACATGAAAAAGTAATCTAATGAATGATAATTATTTATGGAGATTTAACATATGTAGAATATGTATCTTTATATAATCACAGGGATATGAAGGAATCAAAAAGACAAGAAGAAAAAAGGAAAGAAATAAAGTGTGAAGGGTAGAGAAAATAGACTAGGAATAACAGACAGGGTAGGGGTGAATTTGTAAACATATATGGAAAACTGGTGAAAGGAACACTGAGACAAAAATATGGGAACAGAGGCACGAAGAAGAAATGTTTAATAAGCCTAGAAAGATGGCTGGTGTCCATGTTCTAAGCTAATAAAATATTGTGATTATGTTTTATGGCAGAATCTTATGTCTGCAAGTCTGCTCGTATAATTTGCTTCCAGAATCATACCAAGTCTGATCCCTTTCTGTTAAGAAACAAGTTATTTCAATACAGGAGAAAAATGATCAGCTATTTCTGGATACATTATTTACGATACTTGAAAAAGGAAGTGTCTGAGTTAAGCAAAATCATGACAGGCTATAACTCAGAAGGTTATGGTAAATGCTAACTATTCTGGAGTACAGAAATAATTCTAAATCCGAGCGGTGACTGACCCACAGGACTTGAAAATGATTAATGTTATATTAATGGCAGGGTAAGGAAAGATAGGCACTAGAGGGGCTGTGGAGGATGGAGGTTTGGCTGTGCCCAGTGGAAATGCTTGACATACTAGCAGGATAGGGAGTGTCTTGCTAAAACTAAGGCAGCAGAATGTATAATGATTGGAGCAACATGCTGGATTAACCATAATTTACTATGCCACTGTGGTGTGATTTAAAAGAATGCTGTTATGAATAGGATGGGTGAGGCAACATTAATCACTTAAATTCATCCTCCCCATCGTGACTCCAGGGTCAGAACTTCTACACAAAATTGGGTCATCTGTGTCATAGTATGGACCTTATCTCTCTGTGTCACAGAACTGGACCTACATTCAACTTATATAATATTAATGTTTTAACAACAGAGATATACTGGAAATTTACAGATCATCTCCTTCTGTGGAATTATAAAACTGTAAAATAATTGCATAACACAAGAAGCAGCTACCGCACGGCCTTTAAAAAGAAGAGCCCCTTAAAGAATAACTGCAAGCTAAATGTGATTTAAACAAAGCAAACTAACGTCACAAAAACGTGAAGTTCTACTTATGAAACAAATCCAGTCACTAAGGCCGAGGACATTAAGATGCCTTACAGCAATTATGTTAGGAAACTCAAATAAACTGATCATGCATATAGAATTCTGAAGGTCATAATACATTATCCAGCCATAAGGAAATATAAAACATTCTGGAAGGTATGTTTTTAATGATTTAAAAACACTAAAAACAAAGAAGATACTCTCATGAGCAAAGGGAACACATCACCCTATATTTCAGCAGATAAAAATGCAACATCCCTAAAAAGAAAGAAATAAAAAAACACTACTTTGGTTGGTCCTGAAAATATTCCTGGCAGCTTCCTAAATATGGTGAATACTCACTTCATTAAACATTTGTTGATTGTCTTTAGCATATTCTAGAACTGAGGAAACAAGCAATGGTGGTCCCACTCCCAGTATAGAAAGCGGGCATTACCTGTAGACTCTGCGAAAGAGAGAGTGACTTATAAATCATACATGCATATTATGCAAAGTGAAGCAGTGAAAAATAATGGAGCTAATGCAAAAGAGACTGATGATTTGCTATTCCTTAAACTTCATTAGTATGGTGCTTTTTTAAAAGAAAAGCATGTCTACTGACTCTAGTATCCCATGTTGTGGAGACTATGACATCATTGGATGAAGGCCTTACAATACACACGGCCTATCAGGGCTTGGCTAAGGCCTTCTTTGACTCAATAATGTATAAAGGTATTGTCAATAAGCTTAATATGATAAATGCAAATGGGTGCATTATTAAGTGGGTGAAACAGAAATTAACTAACAAAACACAGCAAAGCCACATGGGTGGCCTTCTAGAAGACACTGCTCAAGTGAGTATTGTTGTTTTGAGTTTTTTTTTTCCTGGGTTCACTACCTTTTAAAACCTTTTTATTTCAGGGTATGGAAACTCTGGACTGCTAGTATATAGACAGATCCACCCATCCATCCATTAACAACCCCTTTTCCCCCTTCTTGCACATGGGGTTGGAGTGTCACTTCAACAGTGACAATCATCTAGACACAAGGTTTTCACCCCTGGTGTGGCTAGCACTGCTGCCGTATTTCTTCCACATCTCACACTCACAAGTACACTCATACCTATGGCCAATTTAGAGTGTATAATCCACTTACTGCTTGTTTTAGGAATGTAGGAGATGTAAATGTATTAATATAGTCACACCTCCTACAGATATGGGGTGCAGCAAGAAAAGTTACATGAAATATTTTCTTGTTGTAAAGACAATAGCTTCTCTTTCAATGTTAAGAAAACTATGTAAAAAAGAAACTAAATTTGATTACAAAATAGAGTCAGATGCTAAACTACCGTGTTATAGACCTTGAATGTTAAGGAGTTTTAAACCCAAACATATCAATCAGTTAAAAAGGGTCTAAAGATTTCTTAAGTGTTTGGGCTACAAAAAAATCAGTGCAAAAAGATTAGCGGCATATGGTTTCCAGAGTTTTGATCTGCCTTGTTTTTAAAGCAATGCATGGCCATGCAAGGCTTAGTTTTATATGAAAGTCTGTATCTGTTGCATCAAATGTGTTACCAAATAGATCAGATTATCTCTTGCTAAAATATTAATATTAAAAATAGTAAAAGATGCAGCATTTGGTGTTACTGACTTCGGCTTCATTCTCTCATTTGATTTCCATATGGGATGCCTCCTTTACAGAGTCTGGATGTCCTCCATGTGTCCATATGGATTTTCCCTGCATGCTTGAGTTACCTTTCCTCCCACTTCCCAATGGCATGTGGGTAGGTGAATTGTCAATCCCCTAAATTGCCCATGAATACTGGTACACTATGTGTGAGTGTGTGAGTGTGTGTGTGCGTGCGTGCATGCGTGTGTGTGTGTGTGTGTGTGTGTGTGTGTGTGTGTGTGTGTGTGTGTGTATGTGGGTGTCTCTTGCCTCATTGATTAGAAATGAACTTTACATTCTCATTCCAGTGCTGATCCATTCTATAAAATGCACAAATGTTTGTTGGCTTGTTTTTATCTTTCATGTCTTTTTTAAAAAGGCAGTCATTGAAATATCAGTCTCAACCTTCATTTTTTTGGCTTACAGTATGTTTGAGAACCATATGTTTTGAGTCTAGGACATACATTGAGAAGTTTCTAATTTTTGCTCTAAAAGTCATTCTTCTTCCTCATATGTGCTAACTTATGTATTTGCACAAAACAAGTTTTCTCTTTTCCTTGTAGTAGTTTTAGTGCCTTCATTGTCATGAGTTTGTACAAGGAAATTCATAAGCTCTGTCCTTTACTAAGTTGTACTGATTTACTTCTACTCCATTTGTCAGTGGCGCAGCATGTAGCACACAGAGGCACTGTAGGTTGTATTCCCATACCAGATAGGTGGACTGCCGACACTGTAGTGCAGCATAAAGGAGGTGCTGCACTTGTGTGTGCATCGTCCTTTGGATAAAATGTTAAGCTAAGGTCCCATATGCCTGAGTTGGTGTTAGCTTACATACATAAAAAGCATTATTTGTATATTCACAAAACGTACATATTGAAAGGTCCCATGTGCCTGAGTTGGTGTTAGCTTACATACATAAAAAGCATTATTTGTATATTCACAAAACGTACATATTGAAAGGCGCGTCTGTTTCTTACTGCTTATCATTTTTGTTATAACATCCTCAATGTTATTCTTCCATAACTGATTCCCACTCCTTCTACAACCATAGTCTGATTTTTCACAATATATAACTACCCAAATCTATTTGCCATTAAACAAAATTTCATTGTCTGTCATTCCAAATAACCTATATTATATAAAATAAATTCATATTTACTCTTCTCACATATTATTTCATCTTGTTCTTATAATATCCATAGATAATCATAATCATATCTACATTGTTTGTCATTAATACTCTCAAAAAAAAATTATTCACACATCTTTTTTTCAGATTTCTACCATTGTTTTACATTAAAAACATGCTTTGTTGTCTCTTCCTCCCCACAAAATAAACACACTCTTTTAACTTTCTTTTTATATGGCGTATTCCCCTTTAGTGGTAATCTATTTATTACTACTCCCCATAGGAAATCTTGACACTCTTCTGTCTTGGTACACCACTTTAATAACTTTTTCTGTTAACTTTCCCCATGAATTTACATAACAATGTTGTTTTTCCATGTTAACATACCACATCCTTCTATCTTTCTCTATATAATCAAGTTTTATTTTCCATGTTAGTATTTTTTCTTTGTAATTTTTAATCTCTTCATTCACATATTTTTTTCTTATTCTTATTGTCTCATTGCATTTTTTTTCTTCTCTTCCTTTACCCACTTTAATACTCTATACAAGTTTAATAAACAAAATATACAACTGTATTTAGTAACCCCAATCCCCCCTATCTTCTCTCATATATAACACACCTCTTTTTACTGGGTTTAATCATGAGTCCCATATGAAAGAAAACACCAACTGCATAATCTCCTTTTCATAGTTTAGTGGGATCAAGTAAACATTTGAACCATCATCAGCAGCCCCCTTTTTCCCATTTTTCTACATGGGGTCGGGGTATCGTGTTAACTGTTGCCAACTCTCTCGATTCAGTGCCAACCTCCTGCCTTCTTCAACACTCAAGCTTGACTGTCGCAGATCTTCTTTCACACAATCCAGCCACCTTTTTGTTGGATGTCCTCGCTTCCTCTTGCCTTCTTCTTGTCTGTCCCAAATCTTCCTCACCAGACTGTCTTCTGCTTTTCTATATGTGTCCAAACCACCGTATTCTGTTCTCTTTGATCTTTCCTGCAATTGGAGCTACTTTGGCTTCTGTTCTTATGTCCTCATTTCTTCATCTGTCCCACAGCGTGCATCCTGTCACCTTTCTCACGCACTTCATTTCCATCATCTCTAGCTTCTTCAACTGTTCTGCCTTTACTGCCCAGGTTTCTGTACCATACAGTAGTACTGTTTGCATCACTGTCTTGTACACCTTACTTTTCAGCTTCTTTGGCATTCTTCTGTCATAGACTACACCTGATAGTCTATGCCAGTTGACTGCAGCCCCTCTGATTCTAGCTTTGACCTCATTTGAACTGTTAATAGCAGCAGTCTGCATTTAAAGTGGAACAGCCTTACAAGACTTTCTGCAGATATATAGAGCTGAGTATATTTTTCTGCATTATTCTGTATTATAGAGCTAAATTGTTGCTTAGATATCTGTTGTCTTAGTGTTCTGCAAATATACAGATATCAGTATATATTTTTTGGGTTTTATAATTTGCACTCTGATTCCTCACATCTCTGTTGAAACTTTTCCCCACCCCCCTCCCTGTTCTGGTAGTAGTTTAAATTTGGTGGCTTTTGCAGTGCCCGCCCCACTGTAGATTTGATCTTGGACACTCCCCCAGTCACAGCTCTTTACCGCATTCTACCTAATAAACCCTTTCTGCACTTGCTTTTAGTCCTTTTTAATTTAATTACATTTTTTCAAACTGTGTGTGGACTAATATTGCTACATACCCAAGTGTGCCAGCTTGCACTGCATGTGAATTGTTTTTACTACTGTTTTTGCTACTTTTCTGAAAAAAAAAAAAAATTGTAAGCTTGTTTCCTACCTTTCCTGTAATTAGTGTTCCAGATACAGATTTTCTGTATCCAGGACTATTTGTAAGCTTCTGAGCCCCCAAGCCTTTCTGTGTTGGAGGGAAGCCTTCTAGCTTATCAGTGGGAGTGGTAAGCACTAGGTAACCTGTCTACCACATAAGGAGTGGTTCTGGCCCAGAATTTGTAGTTATTGGCCATTTGGGCGGTCTTCCATCTCTCTCAACTTTCTGATTTGAAGGCCTGCATTTGCACTTGTTTCTGTCCTGTAACAACTGGGCCCATCTCATTTGCTCACTCAAAAAAAAAAAAAAAAAAATTTCTGCATTTACTGTATTTGTGTTTCTTCCTACTTTATTTTGCTTTTGCGTCATCTTAAAAGTACTCAATTGTATTTATTACTGCTTCGTGTAACTCATTCTAAGCCTTTTAGTTTAAGCACTTGGGCTTCAGACCAGTTGTTTTACATTAGGAAGGTTTGTGGTCTGCACTGTGGTGGCAGGACAGGTAGCTTACATCCTTCTAAGTTGGGAACTGCTGATTGAGGGCTCAGTGTCTGTTATTCTAAAAGTGTATTAATTCTGTTTTAAGCACTTGGGCTTCAGGCCAGTTATTTTTCATTAAAAGGGTTCGTGGTCTGCACTCTTGTGGGAGGAGAGGCTGGACTCTGCCCTTCTAGCTGGGAATTTCTGGTTAAAGGCTTATAGTGCCTGCATATCTAAACTGCTTCTTACTGAAATTGGTACACCTTGTTTGCTGTAGCATAGACTAGATCCAGGGCTGCTGAATCTAGCTTTGTTTGTATAACCTGAGCACTAATCCAGGCATTCTTTAAAGTATTCAATTGTATTTATTACTGCTTGGTAGTAACTTGATTAAAGTGTAGCTATCATTCTAAGTCTTTTGGATTAAGCACTTGGGCTTCAGACCAGTTGTTTTACATTAGGAAGGTTTGTGGCCTGCACTGTGGTGGCAGGACAGGTAGCTTACATCCTTCTAAGTTGGGAACTGCTGATTGAGGGCTTAGTGTCTGTTATTCTAAAAGTGTATTAATTCTGGTTTAAGCACTTGGGCTTCACGCCAGTTGTTTTACATTAAGAAGGTTTGTGGTCTGCACTGTAGTGGCAGAACAGTTAGCTTACATCCTTCTAAGTTGGGAACTGCTGATTGAGGGCTCAGTGTCTGTTATTCTAAAAGTGTATTAATTCTGGTTTAAGCACTTGGGCTTCAGGCCAGTTATTTTACATTAAAAGGGTTCGTGGTCTGCACTCTTGTGGGAGGAGAGGCTGGACTCTGCCCTTCTGAGATGGGAATTTTTAGTGCCTGCATATTTGAACTGCTTCTTACTGAAATTGGTACAATTTGTTTGCTGTAGCATAGACTAGATCTGGGCCTGCAGAATCTAGCTTTGTTTGTATAACTTGAGCACTAATCCAGGCATTCTTTAAAGTATTCAATTGTATTTATTACTGCTTGGTAGTAACTTGATTAAAGTGTAGCTATCATTCTAAGTCTTTTGGATTAAGCACTTGGGCTTCAGACCAGTTGTTTTACATTAGGAAGGTTTGTGGCCTGCACTGTGGTGGCAGGACAGATAGCTTACATCCTTCTAAGTTGTGAACTGCTGATTGAGGGCTCAGTGTCTGTTATTCTAAAAGTGTATTAGTTCTGGTTTAAGCACTTGGGTTTCAGGCCAGTTATTTTACATTAAGAAGGTTCGTGGTCTGCACTCTTGTGGGAGGAGAGGCTGGACTCTGCCCTTCTGAGCTGGGAATTTCTGGTTAAAGGCTTATAGTGCCTGCATATTTGAACTGTTTCTTACTGAAATTGGTACACCTTGTTTGCTGTAGCATAGACTAGATCCAGGCCAGCTGAATCTAGCTTTATTTGTATGCTGCTTGTTTGTTTGCTTGTTATTTCCCTGAAACGCTAATTCCATCTAAAATGCGGCTTTTCAGCACTTCTGTGGATCCCTAGTGATATCTGCATTGCTTACTGTACTTATTTCCTTGTTTCACTTTAAAGAAAGTTACTGTTTGTCATTTTTGCATTTAAGTTACCTGAAACACATTGCATTTAAGTTACCTGGCACTTGCTCACTAAAGCAATTATATAAGTCAGCACTAAAATATTAAAAGCACTACACCCTCACAAACTCCCCTTGAGTACCTCGTTCCCCATTGGCCCTTTTTTTTCAATTATAAAGGAATTACCAACACTATTCTAGCATGTCCAAAGGTCAGTTGTCAATCTCCTCTCCGGTCCAGCTGGTGAATCTCGGTATCTTGAGGCAATGTTACAACTGCCTCATGTACACAGACAACCCTCTCCTCCTCCCAACAAATTTCAACACATGTGAGAGATGCAACCATATAGCCATACTGGAGGCTAAGCTCTCTCAACTCAGTACTGGTGAAACCAGTCAGGAGGAGAAGGAAACCACACTCACTGCAATTCCAATCTCACATAGACCTACCACGACAGCAAACCAAACACATAAACACACAAAAACATACTCGGAGGCTCTAAATAAAAATCTGGCTAAGCAGCAGAGACCTCCAAAGCAGACACCCAAGCAACCGCTACCCCAAAACAAAACTCGTGCAACACATAGCTCACAAAGCCAGTGTGCCAAACAGTCACAGCCCTTAAGGCTAAACAACACACCTGATACACTTGTAATAGGTGACTCTATCGTCAGGCACACTGACATCCCGCTCACTAGGCTGAACAAGGAGAAGGTCACGGTGAGCTGCCTGTCGGGCGCTAGGATCCGCCACATAACACAAGCACTCAGGTCACTCCAAGGCAAGTACAAAAATGACTCAGTCATTGTCCATGCTGGTGTGAATGACCTGAGACGTACCTCCCTGGACTACATGAAAAGAGACATAGAGGAGCTCTCTGAGCATGTAGCCCAGGCCGGTATGACCTTGACCTTGAGTAGCATCTTACCCTCACCAAGAATGATGCCACAATATGAAGACAAGATGATCAATTTCAACAATTGGCTTAAGTATTTGTGTCATTCAAAGGGGATCCAATGCCTGTTAGCCTGGGATGACATGCTCGACAAGCCATGATGCTTTGCTAGGGACAGCTTGCACCTGTCACCCCTGGGCTTTCGGATATTGGCAAAGGCTCTTGCTATCCCCATAGTGCCTTTTTTAGGCAAGGCTCAAAAGACAAACCCACCTCCATAGGTATCACAAGGGATAAGAAACTAAGAGTAATGCTACTCAATGCCAGAAGTCTAAACCTCAAGATGCACACACTCGAAACTCTCCTTAGCATGGAGAACATCGATATCTGTGCAGTAACAGAAACCTGGTTCAAGGCTCCCAAGAGCACCCCTGCACTACCAGGTTATACCTCATACCATGCTTTTTGGCCCCAAAACTTGGACCGTACTACAAAAGGAGGGGGAGTATCAATATTCGTCAAAGATACCCACACCTCCAGGTTGGTGGCACAGCACGAAGCATCAGAGACTATCCATGTGCAACTAACAGTGGGTAAAACTGCCTTCCAGTTTATAGCCTGCTACAGACCACCCTCTCAAACCCAGGAACCCCACTCGGCCTTCCTGAGAACACTGGAAAATATGAAGGTCTCTCCAAACACCATTATATTGGGAGACTTCAACTACCCAAACATAGACTGGGAGCATTACTCTAGCTCCAACACCCTAGCCCAAAGGTTCCTAGAATTTATAAACTCAAATGCTATGGAACAACTTGTTACCACTCCCACAAGAGGGGAAAACATACTGGACCTGATCATCACCAACATGGGGACTCTATGCTCCAGACCAGAAGTGTATCCCTCACTGGTAAGATCAGACCATAAACTAATCTCACTGGATATTCACATCCCGACTCCACACCCTACCCTGAAAACCACAGTGAAAAACTTCTCTAAAGCAAATTTCACACTCCTCAAAACTGAGGTGGAATCCTTCAAAGACCCCAGGCCTGTGAAAAATATGGCCCAGACCGGAGAATCCTTTATAAATGCATTCTATGAACACCTTCAGGAATGCATGGATCATGCAATCCCAAATAAAACCAAGACCCAATCCTCCAAAGGCAGACGTCCTGTCTGGTGGACCCCAGCCATAAACAAACTATACAATAGAAGGAGGAAGCTACAACATGATAGAGCAAAATCCCAAAAAGGGAAGGCATCTCTGATCAGTATTAGCAAAAAACTATGGGCACTCATAAAATCGAAGGCCAGCTTCGAGAGAAAAATTGCACAGGACACTAAGGATAATCACAAGGCTTTCTTTAGTTATGTTAGGAACCTGGGTGGGAATTCCCAGATATGCTCAAAATTAGTCCAAAATGACAAAAAATACACCGAACCCACAGACATTGCCAACATCCTAGCTGACAGGTTCAGCACAAATTTCTCCCCCCCCCTCCCCACCAAAAGGGCAATTATTTATCCCAGCAGAGTGCTGCCCCCCTGACATCTCAGATGCTCAGGTAAGAGCTGCCCTCTCCAAAGCAAAAAACACAGCATCAATGGGACCAGATGGTGTCCCGGGCTGCGTCCTACATGAACTCCAAGAAGAGCTAAACCCAAACATAAAACTACTGTTCAATCTCAGCCTTACTACAGAATATGTACCCAAAGAGTGGCGTACAGCAACAGTGGTCCCTCTCCACAAAGGTGGTGCCTCAACGGATCCTGGAAACTATCACCCCATAAGCCTGACTAGCTTGGTCTGCAAATCTATGGAAAGAATCATCATGGACCTCATAAATAAAGATATTGGGGACCTACAGACACTGGATCCTACCCAGTTCGGCTTTGTTAAGGGCAGATCCTGCCTCTTAAACCTGGTTGATTTCTTTGAAACAGTCACCAAGGCCATTGACGAGGGGAAGGTGGTCCACACAGCCTACCTGGACCTCGCAAAGGCCTTCGATACAATACCACACTTGGGCATTATAGATAAGCTCACCAGCTTAAATATAAACCCCTATGTCACTAGATGGGTTGCAAACTGGCTCAAGGACAGAACCCACATGGTTAGAATTGCTGGAGCCATGTCAGACTACAAACCAGTTACAAGTGGCGTCCCCCAAGGCTCAGTCCTGGGGCCTCTCTTGTTCGGTATATATTTCTCGGAGGTACAGGCCAACATGGAGGGACTGTGGCTGACTAAGTTCGCAGTTGACTGCAAACTGGGCACCATAATCGACTCTCCAGCTGACACAAGCATCCTCCAAAAGGGCCTCATAGAAACAGACAACTGGTGCCAGAGCCATGGCCTCAAGCTAAATGCCAAAAAGTGTATAGTCATCCCCTTTGGCAAAAACAAAGTGCCCACAAATTACCACATAGGTGGTAATCCATTAAGTACAGAAGAAGTAATTAGGGACCTGAGGACCCAAGTTGATAGCAATCTCTCATTTGACAACCACGTGGTCAAAGTGGTTAGAAAAACATTTTATATAGCCCACCTAATCATGAAGGGATTCACATCTAGATCAGGGGAGGTCATCGTGCCTCTTTACTCATCCCTCATCAGGCCCATAATTGAGTACAATGCCCCTTTTGGGATGTACCTTACCAGACACCTGCAGCAACTGGAAAGGCCCCAAAAGTACCTCACCGAGAGGATCATAGGGCTCAAACAGATGCCATATGCTGCCCGGTTAAATAAACTCCAGCTCTACTCAGTGGCATACCGCCTGCTCAGAGGCAATCTGTGCCTGACGTTTAAAGCCATGTCCAACCCAGAATTAATGGACATGCTGCACCTCAGAAAATCCAAATCCCATCGAGCTATGCGCTCGAGAGACTTGAACCTCAGCACTGAAATAAATAGGACATGCTGGAGGGACAGATTCATAACCCAGAGGCTCTCTTCACTCTGGAATAAAATCCCAGTCCAGGTTAGGCAGAGTCCCTCATTGACTATCTTCAAGAGGAATCTTGATGAGTGGATGGGAGATCGTAGGTTTACCCCGGGTATCACTTCTGTGTCACTGTTAGACAGAGGCACAGCATACTAACCTCGAAAAAGGGCATAGCAAAATTAATTTAAAATGGGTGGCGAAAGCCAAACACACTCTGGCTAGGCTTATAAATGCCCTAGGGCAGATAGCCTAGTATGAACCTATGAACCTATGAACCTATGATTCAGACTACCCTTCTCCTCAACTACTCCTCCCAGATACTTGAAGCTGTTTACCTGTTCCACTATCGTCCCTTCTATTTCTATTCTCAGCTTCTTCTGATTTCCCCAATTTGTTGCCATTACCACCATCTTATCTGTGCTTAGTTTCATCCCATGTGCCTTCAGATTTTCATTCCATTCTTCTATCCTTTGCTGAAGTTCTAGATCAGAGTCTGCCTGTACTGCCACATCGTCTGCATACAGCAGCTTTGTTGATCCGTCCCCTCCAACCTGTTTGCTAATGTAGTCCATCAACAGTATGAACAGCAATGGGCTCAGAGCTGAACCCTGATGTACACCCACACCCACTGAGAACCTGTCTGTGAGGCCGAACACTGTCAGTACTTGAGTCATTGGGGTCTTTGTACATAGCCTGCACTAATTCTACCAATGTTTCTGGGACTTCAAACCACTGCAGTACTACCCAGATCAGCTTTCTTGGGACCTTGTCATATGCTTTCTCCAAGTCTAGGAATGCCCAGTTGGACTCTCTCCTCATCTCTAGCTTCTTCTCGAGTATCTGTCTCAATGCAAACATCAGTTCAGTTGTGCTGCATCCTGATCTGAATCCAAACTGCTCATCTCCCGTCTTACATTCTACTACTTTGTGTATCTGTTTATCAATTACCATCTCCAGAACTTTCATGCAATGTGATAGAAGTTTGATGCCTCTATACTGCCCACAGTTGTGGATGTCCCCTTTGTTCTTGTACACTGGCAGAGTATGCTTATTCTCCAGTCATCTGGGATACACCTTTCTCTCCACACTGCATTGAGTACCCTCAGGAGCCATTTCTCCCCTATCTCACCCAGCATCCTTATCACATCTGCTGTGACCTCATCTGAGCCTGCTGCTTTCCATGACTTCATTTTCCTTAGTGCTGTTCTTACTTCTTCTAGGGTGGCTCCTCTTCTTCTCTCATCGTAGGCTGTTTCTGGGGCAGTACAGCTTCTGTGGGGTTTTCTTCATTCAGAAGCTGCTAGAAATACTCCTTCCATCTGCCTTTGATGTCCTCTGGGCTGGTGAGCAGGTTGTTGCTGGCATCCCTTATGAAGGGTGTCTGACTATCTTCTTTATCTTTCTGTTTTTGCCTTGAAACCTGATATAGTTTCTTTGTGCCCCTTACTGAGTCACTTTCCAGAAGTTGGTAGACTGCCTCCGATGCCCTATTCTTTGCAATTGCAACTTTTTTCTTAGCTTCTTTGTTAGCCAGCCAGTAGTCCTTCCTAACCTGGTCAGTCTTTTCTGTCTCCTCCTTCTTCCTGCACTCCTTTTTTCTTTTGATGACTTTCTGGACTTCTGCATTCCACCACCAGCTCTCCTTATGTACCTTATTTCCATACCTGGCTCGGCCACATATCTTTTCTGTAGTCCTAACACATACTGTTTGTAGGTGCTGCCATTCTTCTTCAACTCCACCTTTTTCCTCCTCTTCTTGGGAGCTAGAGCCTAATTCCTTGAACTGTTGTTATTCCTTGAACTGTTGTACTTTTTCTCCAGTGAACTTCCAGTTCTTTAGCCTGGTCTCTGTTGACCTTAGAGCCTTCTCTGACCACTGCTTGCAGCTGATTGTGGCAACCAGTGATTTATGCTGTGGGCCGACTGTTTCACTGGAGTGACTTTGTAGTCATGGATTCTGCCCCAGTGCCTTTTCCTTACTAGGAGGAAGTCTACCTGAGTTGCACATTGACTACTCTTGTATGTGAACTTGTGACTGTCTCTCTTTCTGAACCATGTGTTGGCTACTATCAAGCCATTTTCCAGACAGAAGTCTAGAATGGCTTCTCCTTCTTTATTCCTGTTGCCCCACCCATGTGAACCCAGACAGTCCTCATATCCTGTTCTGTCTGTCCTGATACGTGCATTCAAGTCACCCATTATCAACACCAATTCATGTTGTCCTGCTTTATCTAGTAGGTCCTGCAACTGCTTTCTGAATGCACTATTTTCCTCACTGTCACGACCCTGCTGTGGGGCATAGGCTGAGATTATAAATACTGCCCTATCATTACACTGGAGTCTGACTACCCTGAGTCTGTCATTAATTTTGATGATATCCCTTACTGCCTTCTGAAGCCTCTCTCTCTCACCACAATCCCTACACCATTTCTAGCCTGCCCACCACCTGAGTAGTAGACACTGGATCTCAAGCCAAGTGGCTTTGCTGCACTGCCCTTCCATCTCATCTCCTAGGATGTCCAGCTTCCATGTCATCGACTCTGTCAGTGAACCTACATTAAGCGTAGCAATTCTCAGTTCATGTTTGGCAGTTTAGTTGTTTTTACATTCAGCTTTCACTCAACAGAGCTATCCCAGGTTACCCAGGCTGGGCAACTAGACACCGGCCAGCCAGTAGCTTACTGACCCAGGGTTGTTAGGCTTTTATGTGGGTATACACTGGCCAGTTATCATGGGTCCCTGGTGTGGGTCAGAGTAGGCCGGGTCTTCAAACCACTTATCACCAGTAATTACCCATGCCCATTTTTTGCCGACATCAGTCAACATGACCGAATCAGCTAGAGCCATATTTTACACTGTCAAGTGGCTAGCCCTGCCACGGCATGCAGTTTGTGAGCCATGTTCTCCTAGCTTGAGGATACTGCACGCCACAGTAGATGCCCAAAGCAGTTGGTCTATGCAACTCTTCCCCCAATAGGGCACCATGTAGAGTCTGTGCTGCTGCCCACAGCTCCATTCATTGATGAGTTTGAGATGGAAACACTCATCATGTTTTTTGGACATGGTAGAAACCCAACAGAGACACAGGGAGAACATGCAAACTCCAAACAGGCATTGGTCGGAGGTCAGGATCAAACCTTGTACCTTGTGCATGGGAGGCAAAGACCTTAACCACTATGCCATCACTGCATTTCAGATGTATGTTATTTTTCCCCATTAATACCAAATTCACCAGCTAAATCTTTTTCCCAAATGTTAATCTACACATCCTCCACAGAAGACGTATTGCTTTCATTTGCTTTATCAACCCTTCTTGTTGCATCGTAACTGCATCATTTCACCCCAAATTTTATTCCTAGGAAAGACACTTCATTCATTGAAAAATACACACCCTGAGCTTCACCAGAAGCATGGATTATACATTTATAATATAATACAGAGAAGAACAGAAACACTTTTTTATCTTTATTCAAGGTGATTTCAATTTCTGTTAAACATCCATTCAAACAAACCAAGACTTCCGTCATCTATATTTTGTTCTTACCAACTGCAGTTATATAATTTGTGTATGTCAAAACTAGTGGCATCATGACATCCTTTTTCATCACATATCTAGCATCTTTAATTTTATAAGCTACTCCATTCACTATAATTTCCATTATGAAGAACAAAACACGAAAACACAAACTGGTAAATTCACAAAAAAGGCGTAGAGGTTCCCAAACAAAACTCCTTTTATTCACAAATAAATGGTGAGCGCTTTCACCGGCTGCAATACGCCAGCTTCTTCAGACCAAATCCAAACAAATTCAAAACAGTCCCCACTTATTTTATATACAATTCTATATACTTAATGAGCATACTAATTGATTAATGACCTTAAAAATTATCCAATTAAGAACTTAAAAAAACATTACTTAAACGACATTGTTTAAAAAGGCATTAAATAAACTAAGTTACTAAGCCGAGTTGTTAATGATGAATATATATAATGCAAGCTGAATAAAACACATATCATATTAACCATTTTAACTAAATTTGAAAATACAAGATATTGTACAAAAACTTATATATAATACATTTGATTGTTTGTACATATAAGAAAATTACAACTTCCAAAATATAACCTAATAAATATAAATAAGTAAATAAATACTAGATACCATATGTGTACCCCTAAAAAAACTTTCTACTCCTAGGCATTTATCTGGCTTTTACTAGCTTTTGCTATTTAACCATTATTCAGATGAAATACTTTTTTACCTACTATAAATTCATCTATTTAGGGCTTTCATTTTAAGAAGGCATTTAATGGATAATTGTTCATTGAGCCCAGGAAACATGTATGCTAGAGTTCGTATCTGCCACTCCAGTTCTACCTCCTCAAGCCTCAAATACCATGGCCCTCCCCTAATACTATGCTCAATTTTCTGCAACACCACAAATTTAAATTTATGCTCTGGAAATAATATAACATGTCTTGCAAGAGCATTCATATTATTTGCCCTAACAATGTTATATTGATGTTCATAGACCCTCTGTTTGAGTTGCGCTCGGTCTTTCCAATATAAAATGCATCACAATGGGTACAAGTAGCACAATAAACAACACCTTGTGAGTCACATGAAAAATGACCTAAGATTTTATAATTCCTGTCTCTAATCATGACACTATCAGAAGTATTGATAAATTTACATTGTGAGCATCTTCCACACCTAAATGTTGCAAGTTGTCCCCGAGTTGTTCTTTTAACTCTCTCCATCAAGTTTTTAAGATTAGGACCCCTTCTAGAAGTGATAGAACAATTTTGACCTATTTTCTTATTTATCTCATGCTCCTGTAATATAATATTCCAATTCTTATACATAATTTCTCTAATCCTATTTGCATCTGTAGAATATGTGGTCAAAAAACTCACAAGTTCTAAATCTTTCTTGATCTTAAGAGGAAAACTACTTCTGGGGACACCTACTGAAACCACCTGAACTTGTTTGTCTTGTATTAAAGGTTGGAAATATCCTAAGTCTCTTTTCCTACTTACCTCTTGTATGACTTGATCTATCAATGTTAATGGGTAAGCTCTCCTCAAAAACATCTGTTTAAGTAAGGTACATTCATCGTGAAAATCCTCAACTCTGGACACCATCCTAGCTGCCATTACTATCTGGCCTTTAACCACAGCCTTTTCCTGATGAAAAGGGTGGCAGCTAGTAAAGTGCAAGAACATGTTAGAATATGTTGGTTTACGATATATTTTAGATCTAAATTGACCTTTAACTAAATCCTTACTTAAACAGATGTCCAGAAAATTGACCATATTACCATCCACCTGATGGGTAAATTCCAAAAAAGAGGTAAATCTAGACAGTTCTAAAATAAATGGGTCGATAGCATGTTTCGGACCCTTCCACAAAAAGAACATGTCGTCCTGGTACCTAGTGTACCAGGCGACATATTCCTTATAAGTTGGACAATTAAACAAGAATGTGGTTTCCCAGTGGGCAAGAACACAATTAGCGAAACTGCTCCCACAAGGTGAACCCATGGAGATGCCACTCTTCTGAAGAAACAATCTGTTCGGAAATAGAACAAAATTGTTCTCCAAAATAATTTCCAACAAAACCTCAATCAAGTCAATGTCCTGATGTTCCATACCTTTCCTAAGTAGGAACTCCCTAACCCATTCTAACCCAATATTATGCGGAATGGAAGTATAAAGATCTTTAATATCAACAGTCAAGAACAAAATTTGATCATTAAACTCTAAATTGTTGATATAAGTCAAGAACTCCCAGGATTCACGGCATATTTGTGCCTCAGTTGCAATAAAAGGTTTTAATTTATGATCAACGAATTTAGCACAACCATAAGTTATGGAGCCTCTTCCATCCACTATGGGTCTGAAAGGTGGGTTAGATATGTTCTTATGTATTTTCGGTGAACCAAACAAAGATGGCACAATAGGAGCTGGCATAGTGAGAAAATGATATGTATCCACATCTATCATTCCCTCTAAAAAGAGATCACTCAGAGTACCCTTAATTTTATTATAAGCTCCATTCAGCTCATTCATACTCGCACTCTCATAAGCTTCACTGTCTAAATGTGCCAACATTTTATTCTCATAGTCCACCTGATCCATAAAAACTAACCCACCCCCCTTATCAGGTTTCATAACTCTTACTTTACTGGTGGTTAGTAAATTGAGAAGGTTTTTTTCATTCTTATCTATGTTAGATTTTCTATTCTTATGCTGATCAGAACTACTAGTTAGATAATGTCGAAAGTCCATCTCACAACACTTCTCAGACAATGCTAACACCAGTTGAAGGGGTGGGTTAAACAGGCTAGATACTTTAAGTTTTTGTATAAGACTAACATTTTGTCCCAGCTCGCAAGTTAAATTCAACTTACGAACAAACATTTTTAAGTCAACAACTGTTTTTACAATGTCAGCTCTTATATCTGGAACAAAAGTCAGGTCCTTAGACAGGAAATTTGCTATCTCCTCATTGACTTCAACAGAACTGAAGTTGAAAATATGAAAGTCACCCTCAGTATTAGTAGACATTTTAAGTCCAGGGTCAACCAGAACTTTTAAACTAGTATTTACTATCTCCTCCTCCTGTTCTGTCGTCTCCTCTGGGGCATCTGTTTCCTGTTCTGCTTGTTTTGAAAAGTTTGTTGCTGACCAACAGTGGAATTCTGAAAATCCTGAAAAGGACCTTCATCTCTTTGGTTGTTAGAATTGTACTGCATCCTCACCCCACATATGCCCATATCTGATTGTTGACATGTCGGGGCATTCTGTTGATTTTGAATACGTTCGCTTCTACGAACCATGTTTATGTGGGATTGTTGATCCTGCACCTCACCATCCGACTCCATGGCCACTGCTTCGTTATTAATGTCCAAACGGGCCTCCTGCCCCAAATTGTAGTTTTGAACAAAGGGTGGTGGGGGGTAAGCAGTACCCTTGCTATAGGCATTGAGATCTCTATTAATCTTTTTCTTTTTAAGTTCAACCATTTTGTTGATGCTAGCATCAATACTTGTAAAGATTCTAGAATATTCAAACCTTTACCGGTCAAAGTCAGGGGCATTAAGAATTGACTGCTCTAACACCTCCAACTCTGTTTTTAAATTCAAAATATTTGCTTGGTAGTTCTTTAGAAGTATTTCCAAAAACTCAATGCCTTGGCAGTTAAAAAGGGCAATTAACTCCAAACGGAACACTGATTTATTGATTAAACCATTCGGATACCGCCATTGTCGTAGTCCCTTAGGAACCATACCTTTGTTGGTACACTCCTGTAAATAGGAAACCTCAAGCTGAAGTTTCCTACATTGAAATAGTTTGGTATCAAAACTATTTAAAAAGTTAACAATTCCAGACCCACTTCGAGCCAGAGGATCACCATTATTAAATGTAGATAAGTTAGCCTTAAAAAAATTGTTATTGTTCAAAAAAGTACCCATTGAAGGAAGGGTACTACATCCAGCATCCATTCTAGGCTCCGAGAATGAAGGCTGTACATTAGAAGCTGTAACATTACTACCAACAATAATTTCAGCTTGAGAAGATGAATTTTCAGTACTTACAGCAGAATTGGTCGTAGTCCGATTGCTGTTATTGCTCAAAGCCTTCGCTCCGTTGTGCTCAACGTTCACTGCTTGCAAAAGTGTTGGTTGCCCTGCCGTAATCAACGAATTAGAAAAAACGGCATTTGTTTGTTCACCGGACTTCCCATTACTTCCGTAATTGGCAGCCTCAACCCGTTGAGACAAACTTTCAACTCGGCCAAGTAGTTTGTTAACCAAAACGGTTAACTCACCTAAAGAGTTCGCTTCCGATGGTCCTCCCAAAGATCTTCCTGTTAGTGCAGGAACTTCGTCGTCCTGGGAAAACAAAGATTGGGACTGGGGTTCCGTTGCAGAGCCACTCGCCATAAAAACTCCACTTGAAGAACAACACATGAAAACACAAACTGGTAAATCCACAAAAAAGGCGTAGAGGTTCCCAAACAAAACTCCTTTTATTCACAAATAAATGGTGAGCGCTTTCACCGGCTGCAATACGCCAGCTTCTTCTGACCAAATCCAAACAAATTCAAAACAGTCCCCACTTATTTTATATACAATTCTATATACTAAATGAGCATACTAATTGATTAATGACCTTAAAAATTATCCAATTAAGAACTTAAAAAAACATTACTTAAACGACATTGTTTAAAAAGGCATTAAATAAACTAACTTACTAAGCCGAGTTGTTAATGATGAATATATATAATGCAAGCTGAATAAAACACATATCATATTAACCATTTTAACTAAATTTGAAAATACAAGATATTGTACAAAAACTTATATGTAATACATTTGATTGTTTGTACATATAAGAAAATTACAACTTCCAAAATATAACCTAATAAATATAAATAAGTAAATAAATACTAGATACCATATGTGTATCCCTAAATAACTTTCTACTCCTAGGCATTTATCTGGCTTTTACTAGCTTTTGCTATTTAACCATTATTCAGATGAAATACTTTTTTACCTACTATAAATTCATCTATTTAGGGCTTTCATTTTAAGAAGGCATTTAATCCATTATCAATGCAAACAATATTCCATTTATGGGACATCCTTGTCTTACTTCACAATGCATGCATATTTCTTTACTCAGCCACCCATTCACTAATACTCTCACTCTATTATTTTGATATGCTGACATACACTCCCTCCTAATTCTGTTACCTATTTCACAATTCTCCATTACATCCTACAAAGCATTATATCCTACAGTATCAAATGCCTTAATAATATCAGCTACTATCAGATTCACACCCTTCCGTTTACTTATAAAATCATCCACAGTTTATCTCACAATCAGTAACAATTCTTGACATCACTTCCCTTTTATGCCAGATATATATATATATATATATATATATATATATATATATATATATATACACATATATATATATATATATATTTTCCATAATATCCCTCATTGTTCCTTCCATTGTTTTCTGTATTATTCCCATAAAAACATATAGTCCATGTTATGTAGCATGATGAGTCTCCATTTTTTTTATTTTATTTTTTTTCAGCTTTCTAAATAGCACTATGTAACTCTTCACAAACTAAACCTTCTTTCAGCCATTCATTCTCTATATGTACAAAATGGATTCCATACACTAGATCGAAGGTTCACTACTTCGAAATAGTGTATGGAATGTACACTGCAGTGAAAGTGTACTTAATTGAAAATGCACTTACGCAAAGTTCAGTACAATGAATGGGCTTTGTACTGAAGTTCAGTGCAGTACCCACAGACCTTAGGGTTAGGGCACGGGTCATGGTAAGGGGATAGCCCGTAGGGCTATAACTTTACCATGACCTGTGCCCTAACCATAAGATCCGTGATGACTGCAGCGCAGTGAAGGACATAGCAATGTCCTCCACTATGGTACGATAGTCACAAACCTTAGGGTTAGGGCATGGGTTAGGGTAAGGGGATAGCTTTACTAACTATCCCCTTACCCTAACCCATGCCCTAATCCTAAGGTCCGTGAGTATCGCACCATAGTGGAGGACATAGCTTGTTTTTTGATGTCCTCCATTGTGCTGCGGTACTTTCGGTGAACTTTTGCGTAAGTGAGGCTTCCTATTACAAGTTCGAAGTTGTGAACTTTCGTTCTTGTAATAGGAATCCGTACAAAATACCCTGTTTGCCAGTTCATTGATTTCTTGTACAGTCCATACCCTACACCATCTGACCTGTTCCATCCATTTCACTAATAGTAATTTATTTTTCATATTCTCTCTTACTTTCTATCCTTATTTGCTTATACATATTTTCAACCTGCTGCACTACAATATTAATAATTTGCTCTTGTATTCTTTTTACCTATCCTTTTACATTTTTGATTTCTCTCATACTAGTACCTTCTTTTAAAATTTTAACCAAATAAGCAGGCTTCCTCCATTCTCCCTTATAAATAGTATTTCTGCCTAAGTTGTACTGTCTTCATTTTCTCAATTCCTTTTATATTTCTTTTTCATATCATAATACTTTTGTGTATTATTCTATAAATTATCTAATAAAGTTCTATACATTTTCCCATACTTCACTTTCTCTTCCTTTCTCACATCAACCCTCCAATAAAAAAATGCTTTTTATAATTCTTATTAAATGCAGTCTACCACTCAGATCAGTTTTTATATAAGTCCTTCATTGTTATATGACCCTTATATAACTGCAATATTTCCTACTCTCCAGTTTTACCCCCATAACTTCTCATTTATCCTTTTTATTCCCTTTCATAGTTTATATACTCCCTTTCTTCCATCACCTCTATCCATATTGCAAAATGGTATGAAAAACCTGCCACAACAGTATCAGCCATTCCCTATCTCACACCTTCCAATAATACCAAATAATCAATTTCAGATCCACTTGCCCCTTCTATAAGTCCATTGAATTTTGCTCCACACAGCTAATTTACCACATTTTATCACTTCCTGTATTTAAGTCCCCTGCAATTATAATTTTCATGTTAACCACCACTAATATTTAATGAAACAGATTCTCTCCTTTCTTGCTAGTTATATATGCATGCAATGCTTTAATTCTATAAACACAGAAAAAAATGGTGGCACCCTGTGTGGCTGCAGCTGCTTTGGCTCGACAGGGAAATGTGCAGTACCTGTCTTGTTTACTTCTAAAACAACAAAAAATCCAAAATCAAGAGAAAATACTGAAGGTAAAGTTATAGTAGAGATACATTTCTAGAAATTCGATCTTCAAGCTCACAGTGCTGCGGGTTTAATGAGCTGTTGTCTGTGAGGCCTGTTAGGCCTACTACACTCTAGGAAGTCCATGAACTCCAGAAACAAGGAATTATACTCATTCATGGTCCAAAATGTCCTGCTCAAGCAAATCTGACTTCTAAAACGTCTAGCATGAGGAGAAGAAGGAAAAGATGTTAAAGATTGAGGAAAAGAGAAACTAGAGCTAGTATATATATATATATATATATATATATATATATATATATATATATATATATATATATATATACCAGACTAAAGAACAACCCACAAATGCTTACACTTCCATCTATGCTACTGGCCAATGTTCACCCCTTAAGGCTAGAACTAACTACAAAAAGCAAGGTGTGAAACAGTTGTGTGCTCATGTTCCCAGAGACATGATTATACTGTAATATTAATGTTAGTGAGCTGCATGTGGAAGGGCTAACATTATTTAGAGCTGACAGGAATCAGATCTTCAGTGGTAAATCGCGGGGAGGAGGTGTCTGTATCTATGTAAATAACAGATGGTATACCAACTGTGAGGCAGGTACCACTCACTGCTCTGATAACATTGAGCTCTTGTCACTTAGATGTAGACCCTTCTACTTGCCAAGGGAGTTTAATGGTGTGAGCATCACAGTTGTGTATATTCCTCCCAGTGACAACACCAGTGAGGCACTGGTCACACTTCACCAGTCAATCAGTGAACTGCAGAATCAAAATTCAGACTTTGCCCACATAATAGCAGGTGACTTCAACCAAGCAATCCTAAAGTCAGTCATACCTAGCTATCACCAGCATGTGGACTTCACTATGAGGGGAGAGAACACACTGGACACAGTATATACAAATGTCAAGCTGGCTTATAAGGCAGTACCCCACCCACACCTGGGTAACTTGGATCATCTGGCCATAATGCTAATCCCTGTGTACAAACCACTATTAATAAGAAGCAAGCCAACCAAGAAGCAAATAAGAGTATGACCAGAGGGAGCAGTCTCAGCACTCCAGGACTGCTTTGACAACACAAACTGGCATATACATAAGGACGCAGCTATGGGGAACCAAGACATCAATCTGGATGAGTATACAGAATTTGTATTGGCATACATATCAAAGTGTGTGGATAATGTGACAGTCAACAAGACCTTCACCATAAGGCCCAGCCAGAAATCCTGGATCACAAATGAAGTATATGAGCTCCTAATAGCACACAATGCTGCCTTTAAGGCAGGTGACAAGAATGCCCTCAGAGAGACCAGAAAGAACCTAAATAAGGAACTAAAGAAGGCAAAGCGTGCCTATGGCAGAAAATCCAGAGTCACTTCTCAGACTTAAGGGAGTTCAGATCTCTGTGGCAGGGATTACGACCCTTAACAGATTACAGACATGTGTGATGACAACACTGAATTTCTGAATGAGCTCAACACCTATTTCAGCAGCTATAATGAAGGGAATGGCACAAAAGCCACAAATCTCACCACCAAGGAAAGTGAAGTAGTACTCTACCTCAATTCAGCTGATGTTCAGAGAACTCTAAGCTGGGTGAACCCAAGAAAAGTGGCTGGAACAGACAACATTCTGGGGAGTGTGTTAAGAGACTGTACTGTTCAACTGATGATGGTTTTTATTGACATATTTAACACATCTCTGCATCAGGTCATAGTACCCAAGTGCTTCAAAAACACGACAATCATACCACTACCTAGAAAGTCTCAACCAGCAAGCCTGAATGACCATCATCCAGTAGCTCTCACCTCTACCATAATGAAGTGCTTTCTAAGACTGGACAAAGACTATTTAAGAATAAATCTCCCTGCAGAACTAAATCCACTCCAATTTGCTTATTGGTCGAACTGCTCCACTGCAGATGCCATCTTGCTGGCACTGCACACACCCATGGCTCACCTTGAAACAAGAACTGTTATGTCCAACTATTATTCATTGACTTCAGCTCTGCCTTTAACCCAGTTATACCTCAACATCTGATAGAGAAACTGATTCATTTGGGTGCAGCTCTCCCACGTGTAACTGGATTTTGGACTTACTCATTGATAGTAGACAAAGAGTGAGTGTAGGCAATAACACTTTAGAGAGCATTACACTAAGCATGGGAGTCTCTCAGGGATGTGTTCTCAGTCCTCTGCTGTTCACCATGCTGACCCATGGTTGCACAGCTAGGAACAGCTCAAATCACATCATAAAATTTGCTGACGGCACTACAGTAGTAGGCTTAATCAGCAATTGTGATGAAACAGCATACAGGGAGGAGGTGAAGCATCTGATTGACTGGTGTGATCACAACAACCTGGCTCTGAGCATAAACAAAACCAAAGATGTAATAGTGGACTTCAGGAAAATCCACAAGGCAAATCCCCCTCTCACAATCAAGGGAGAAACAGTAGATAGGGTGAAGATCACCAAATGTCTGGGGGTGCACATCGCAGAAGACTTGACATTGTCCATTAACACAAATCACATTGTCAAGAAGGCTCAACATAAGGCTCCATTTCCTATGCAGGTTGAAGACAGAAAACCTTTCATCTTCAGTCCTCAAAGCTTTCTACAAAGGCACCACTGAAAGCATCTTGACAAGCAATATCACAGCATGGTACAGGAACTGCAAGTCTACAGGTCATAAGACTCTCCAAAGGGTGGTGAAGTTGGCAGAGAGGATCACCAGGCCCACAATTCCATCTATACAGGATCTGCACTCTGCACTGTGTCTCAGTAGAGCTACAAAGATTGCCAGAGACCAAACCCACCTGGCTCAGGGACTGTTCTTCTCCTTGACTTCGGGCAAGCGCTACAGAAGCATACATTGCAAAATTACTAGATTCAGAAATAGCTTCTTTCCTCAGGATATCAGACTACTAAACTTCAGTAGCAATGTAAGTCAACAGGTCACCTAGTCAGAGGCCACACAGTCTGAAGGGAATCTCCTTCCTTAAAGTGCAATCAACCCACTGTCAGGTTCTTCTCACCTGTGCAATAGCTCATTGAAAGCTTCTTACTTTTTGTGCAATAACTCAAAGAACAAGTTACATTCAGTACAACTGAAAGTACTCTAGTCTCATAAGGCTCAAGTCTCAACTGTGCAATAAATCTACCTGTGCAATACCAAGTGCTGCTAATAGATAGAGATACAAAAGTGTAATTATGTCCTAGTGTCATGTCAAATGTTTTTTATTTATATCTGTTGTATTCATATGTATTGTCTGCACATAGAGCTCAAAGCAACAACATTTCATTTAGCCTAAATGATAATAAAGTTTAAAATATTGAAACCACAAGAACACAAACCAGGAAACAATGGTTCCACCCCCCTCCAAAGCCATGAAAAGTATAAATATTAAAATCAAAAGGCAGTTATAAAAAATCCACAAGGCAGGTGCATCCTGTCACAAAAACTTTAATAAACATCGATAATAAAGAACAACACTAAGCGCTTTCATCCCAAGCTGGTTCAAATGGGACTTCTTCAGAGTGTATTACCTACAGTTACCAGCTACACTTTTATAATAAAATCAAATCTGCGACAACCAGAATTTAAGATGTATGAAACCAGATAAGGGGGATGGTCTCATACACAGACAATTGCTTGGTTATAGTCAACCCTGTAGCGACAACAGGGCCATTTTTAGAGGATATTACTTGTGAGGTAGTTGTTAAGAGAAGGAACAGCTTTTACAGACCATTAATTGGTCCTGGGGAGAGTATGATAGTCACAAACATGCAAGGTAAACATAGTTACAACAAAAGTGGTATCCTTACATATTTTAGAAGGGCTCGGAATTTGAAGGATTATTTAGAAAAAGTTTTTTTTGGAACTAACAGCAGAAGTGGTGGTAGAATGTTTAAATGTGTCAGATGCCCACAGTGCCCATATATTTTTATTTATTTATTTTTATTTTACATTTGTTAACCGGGAATAATCCAACTGGACCAGGTCCATTTTCAGTGGATGCCCGGGGAGAAAAGCTCCATGATTGACAAGAAGAAAAACAAGTCAATACGATGTGAATAAGTACAAAAAATACAAACAGTGGGAAACACAAATATAATATTTACAGGTAGACATGTACAAGAATCTATCACAGTAATTCAAATAGGCTTTACATGATATAACAATATCTTACATTATCTGTAGACAAAATTTTACAAAATAGAATGGTAGTGACTACATTTGCTATTTTAAATGACTATTTACATTTCCTAGTGAGTGTACACTGAAAGAGATAGCAAGCCAGAGTGGCTTAATTGGAAGTGAGTATATGTAAGTGTGTAAGAACAAGTATACATAATAGTTAAGAGTATTGTGGAGGAGGAGAGAAGATAAACTAATTTTCAAGTGATATATATATATATATATATATATATATATATATATATATATATATATATATATATATATATATATATATATATCTTAGAAGCATGGAGGGCTCACTTGATGGGTTATGTTTATGTTTATAGTCTGAAGAAATGCTCTTGTGACACCAACAGACTAGTTTATTTCGCTCCTTGTCAGTTATGTAGCTCGTTCTCTATACGAAAAACAGAAAAAGCTATGAAAGAAAGAATTTACGAACATAGGAGAGACATTAGGAATCATAATTTGAACAATGCTCTTTCCAAGCACATTTGTGAACATCCAGACCACATTTTTTAATTTTTCTTAGTAGAAAGCTTAGAATGTGATCCAAGAGGAGGCCCATGGAAGGTTAGGGTGGAAGTTAAGGAACTGTAGTGACAGGTGAGAACGAATGCCACTTGTTCCTCAGTCCTAAATGATTCCTTATCTATAGCCTACTTGTTGAAAATGAAACAACTTATGATGTAGTATACTTCATGTCTAAGTACATTAGGGTTAAGCAGAAAGCACTTAGTGTTGTTTGTTATTATCAATGTTTATTAAAGTTTGCGTGACAGTACGTACCTGCCTTGTGAATTTTTTATAACTGCATTCTGATTTTGATATTTACACTTTTTACAGCTTTGGAGGGGAATGGAACCATTGTTTCCTGACAATAAAGTTTACTTTGACTTTGACACATCCCCAACAGCTAGCCTTTCCATTTTCACCAAAGTTTCATCTAGTATTTTCATTGTTTTTTTTTTACACTACACATCCACTCTATAACAACTTTTACTTTCTAAGTTCCGTATCATATTTCCAACCCACAACTTTTCTGTTTGTTGTCTTTCTTCACTTGTCAGGAATCTTATATCCTCTAACATAATAGAATCTATATCGCATTTAGCACACCATTCCAGTATCCCAGTCCTTCTTACAGTGTTAATAATACTGTTCACATTTACTGACAGTTCTCTAAAGTTGTTGTTTTCCTTCTTTTTAAGTTTATAGGAAATATCATTAAAAATTTGTTTTCTTATTTTTACTCTTTCACCTATTGACTATATTTTCCTGGGTGTATGTACAATAATCTTGATCATTAGAACCAGATTTTTCACTGACTAAAGGTCCCATCTCCTGACCACTCTTCCTGCATGCAAGCTATCTCCCCCATATTTTTTCTTATTCTACAGTTTCATCTTCACCTAGTTCACCCTCTCCCTCAGCCTCTTGTTCTTCTGCTTCATGAATGTTTTCTTCCCTTTACACATCTTTTGCATTATTTTCTGTTTCATCTTGACAGTCTATCAAAAAGTATCCCTTTTTTACAAAACCTGCATTTAGCTACACACCTTGGTTACATTGTGTATATGTATGTTCTCCCTCACACACTGGTTACATTGTATCTTGTCACAATCATTAATTAAATGAGGAAAGTCCCCATAAAAGAAACATGATTTGGTGTGGCCAGCTTATCTTAATGTCCATCTGTGACCATGCTTTTTTTTACATTTCAAAACAGCTTCCTGTCTCCACTTCCTAAGTTTCTCTCATCTCTAAGTTTCACAATGTTATCAACAATTTCACAAAATTCCCACGTATGCTTTAACATATTCTTCCAGTTTATGAGTTCTAAACTGCAAAGTAACATTCTTTTAACATTTAAGTAGCTACTAGAAAATAAATAATTGTTCCATGAATAAATGTCCTTTTGTTACATAGTTCTAGAAATTTTGTCATCAGTAGTTTCAAATGTTGTCACAAAAAGTCTCTGTCTCTATATGTGTAAAAGACCAGATTTCTTGAACCTTAAATTCCAGAACAGTTACCAAATTGCCCCGTACATATTTGCCATGTCACAGTGCCATTTTTTGTTCTTATTCTCACAGATGACATACTCTTCTTTTTAAAACACTTTTATTTAGTTTCTTGCTGCTCTCCTTTGTGCATGCTGTCACTGCTGTATAAGTTTTAACTGCTGTATTTTCTTCTGCAAGAAAACCAGACTCCTCCTTAATTTGTTGTTGCTTTTCAGTTTTACATTCTGTCCCTGACTCACTGCTACATAAATTTTAACTGACACATTCTCTGCTGCCATATCACCTGGTTCCTTCTTCCCATTACTGTCCTCAGCACTTCTAAAAAAGTTACCTGCCATCTCAGCCCACAGAACAGCAGAACTGTCACCTGGATCTTCAACAGAACGTGATCTGCAAGCCCTCCTGACACCAGTTCTATTTTATGTACCACTCTAATAGACTCCCTTAATTCATTCTCCATTGAGACACCTAAGCACTGGTCATTTGTATCATGCACCACACTGGAATCTTTATTTGCATTCTGATACTTTGTATCAAACAATCTTTTTATCCAAATTCTCTTTGCACAGACTCTCCATAGCATTTCTCCTGTTCCATAGTGCTGCTTTTCTTAGGCATCATCCTTGCTGCAGTAGGAGCCCTCTCGCACCATCTAGCAGTTCCAAATAGTAGTGGCGGTTCCCCGATGCCCTGGCCAAATCCCCCTTAGTAGTACATATGCCATCTTGCCTCTCCCACGAAAAGAGGCTACCAGCCTAGTGGGACTAACCTGGTCAACAAACAATAAAAATAAAATTTTACTCACAACGGAAGCCTACTATTGTACTGATAGCAAAGTGTTATAAACTGGGAAATGTGGATATCCCATGGATATCCTGTTTTTAAACTTTGTTCACATCATTCTGTGCTTAATGTTTAGCTCTTTTATCTATATAAAATATAAATATCTATATAAAATATTTTATTGGCGCTTTATGAGCATCGGACTATATGTGAGCCTGATTCCTGTCTATTTTTAAGTGAACACTTCATTGGTGGTTTGGTAGAGTCCTACACTATGTGAACCTGTTTCTGGTTTCCTTTACACAGCACTGATGGACTGCGTAAGCTTGGGAACAAAAATCCCATATGCATGTGCAGTACATCACAAATGCCCCAGGATATTTGGGAAAACTACGGAAGAGCAGACATTATTTAAGAAAAGTAACTAACTTTTTTCTTAAATAATATCATTGTACAATAGCAATAACCCACGTCTGGTTGGGGGTAATGCTGGATTTACCCTTGTTTGGCTTTGTTTGATCAGGCCAACCATGGGTAAATCCAGTATTACCCATACCCAGCCATGGGTTATTGTTGTATTAACAATTTCAATTTCTTGTTTAATAATCTTTTTCTCTGCAAGATTATGTTAAAAGACTGGTAAACCAGCTTATAATTTTCACTTGGATCCCATGTATAACTTGTAGATGGAAATGTTTACTTTACACCCGTCTGGTTTCTTAATTTGTGTCATCACCTTTGTCTAAAATAATTACAGTTACATCCTTATCTGTCAGTTTAACAATGTTACTATCATTCATTTATTTGCTCAAGGCTTTGTGTGCATAAAAGTTAATACATTATCATGGTTTTTCACCGTGTCATAATTATGTTTCAGGTTTTGTAAGACTGTTTCCATAAATGTAAACAGGGTATAAACATGGTGAGTTAAAGCCAGACGATAACAATTGGTATTTCTGCTGATGCAGGCCCAGATTATATGACATCTGCCTCTTATCTTTTCTCATTTGGGATGACTATGAGCTAAATTAAAAAAAATGCTTAGACAGCTGTGAAAAGCAAATAATGTAGATGAAGTAATACAATGCAAACCAGAGTTTATTAACCATGTCGTAGGAGCAACATTGCATGATGGAGTCAAACTAATTAGGGAATTCTCTGGCAAAAACCCAGCAGTATGTATAATGATTAGCATTGTGCAATATCACTCACATAACTTAATGAGTCCAGTAGTGTACACGTATCATGCATATGACAAGTATAGCTGAAAGCCTTATCAAGGGTTACACAGGAAAGTCCCTACTAATTCTTTTTCATATTGAGAAGAAAACTGGGTATACATTCCGAAGAGAAAGGGAAATGGGTAGGACTGGGCAAAAACTAAGGATAAAAGTAACACATAAGGAAGGGAAAACATGATGGTAAGTACAGTGGGATGACAGCTGACTGCATACTGCCCAGTGCCATACCCAAACTGAAGTGAGTCACCACAGACAGCTGTATGACTCTGCCAGTCACAAAAAAGCACACTCCAGACTGCCAATCTGGATGTCCATCTGCCAGTCCAAAAAGCCTTCACAAGGGCCTTCAACTGGTTAGTGGTGATATGATTGGAGGTTGGCATAATGGTTAAGGTGCTTACCTTACAGACACAAGGTGCAGGGTTTGATTCTCACATGGGATAATTGGCTAGGCTTAAAATGGCTGAAACGGGCAGTTAGCCTAGTACTAATCAATGAATCTATGAATCTGTTGTGACACCTGGTGGTACTCCCTGATGAGCAGCCTACACCCCCAGCTGTGGACAGACTACAAGAGAGCAACATGGAGTCCTCCACTGGATGACCTACTTCATTCTGCAGAGAAGATATCCTGGGGTTGGCTGTGGACTCAGCTGGCAATGACAAGGCAGGAGGGTGATGAGGTGGCAAGCACCACACTACACATTCACTGTTGTGGCTGACATTGCAGGACATCTGAACTTAAAAGGAGAAGAACAAGACTTACAACAACAACAACAATAAAAACAAAAAAGTACAGTGTTAGAGAGAAACATAAAAGCAAAAGCACATCACTTATGCTCTCCACTGTTTATCAGAACAGTCTCTGGAATAGTCTCTGGAATAGTAAAATGGTGTTAATTCTGCAATGCCAATCAAATTACAGTAACCTTGCTGGACAAAAGGGAAATGCAATGGTAAGTGTTCCACAACGGACCAGATTAAATGCCAGCTAATCAGTTCCACTGTGTATATGGCATCTGAACAGTGCATGAGTGGCAAAGAATGACCATAGGGCTCACGGAAGCTGGCTTGAGCAAATATAGGACTCAGAAGTACCATCAGGTAGCAGAGACAGCCTACTAGACAGTGCCTTGCATGGCTCCATGTTGACTATCCCATGGGGACACAGCTATTGAAATGAACATATCATAAACACAGGCTACAGACACCTATTTGCTTATTTATTTAAATTGTTTACCGGGGTAGGACACTGATTAAACAATGACCAATTTCAGGCTCAACCCAGCTTACATCATAATGTAACAAAACAATGTACAGTATACAAACAGTGTTTTACATTTATGAGTAAGCATAGACATTCTGAAAACAATATATATACATAGAAGATGTAACACACCAAATATATTTACAGTTACAAAACTGGAAAAGAAAAGGAAGAATCGACTTAAAGTAGGAGACGTGGAAGTGGTGGAGATATCGGTAGTAGTTGCTAGGTTAGGAAAGCTACTAGTGATCAGCAAAATGATCGAGGGGATTAGATTACATGCAGTGGGTTTAGAGCAGTAATGGTACGGGAAGCTGAGTCATAGTTTAGGATGAATGACTTAATCAGGTGGATCAGATGTATAGGACGTAATGATACCACTAGTTGGGGATATTGGTTTATGTGACATGTCCTTTTGATGGACAGTTGCATTTATCTTGTTGGCAGTAATTTACAGTGAAATAGGTCAGCTACCAATAAATATTAACCATCAGCCTGTCTAGTGCATGCCTGTTACATGATCCATGTAACTGGCACTGGCAGGGGTTTGAATGGACTGTGGATGAATAAATGCTGGGAATGCAGGTTGTGGTACTATGCATCAATGGCCTGGGTAAGGTCATGGACATGACAATGTAGGAAGGCAAACATTCCTGTCTGAAGTAGAGTATTACACCTGGGATAGTAATGGAACATCCACTGTCAGTTCAGTCATTGTTACCATGCATACCTCTCAACCTCTTGGAGAAAAAAATCTGGACAACGTCATAAATAATGGGAGGACAAAGGCCCAAAAATAGGGACAATTTTTAAGTGTTGCTCTTACAAACTTAGAAAGTTGATAGAATGACAGGATTTGCATTAGGATAAATTTTCTGAAGAGTATGAAGTCTGAAACTCAAATGTCTATCATTATTTTTCTGACTTTAATCTTTAATGACTTGCCAATGATTTTCCAGAAAACCACAATTTTATGAAAAACAGACTAAAAATACGTGGCAAAAATCTGGACATTCTACAAAAATCTATACATTTGAGAGGTATATACCCCATGACGCAAATGGCAATCCCTAGAGTTTTACTGTATGGTAGAAAGGGATGACTGACATTGCCAAGGTATGTATTACACTAGGCATGCAAATGCTGTATGCAGTCATTAAGCTAAACTAAGTAGCAGCAATGCAAACAATTGAAAATAAAGGAGGTATTTAAAAGTATGAGGCTGTAACATTAATGGTATATACATATTTATGGAGAGGCTTTCTGGGTGCCTCTAGCAGATCAACTGGTTATGCTGTATGTCACCAGGAGCTAAATGGCAGGAAATAAAAGGAAAGGAAAGATACTTGTGACACACAAGTCATGCATATGGTTGAGCACTTATGCTTAAATACTTGCAAGTAACCACGTGCCATTACTACTTTCTATAAAACTCTAGTGCACTTCCTGCAACATCCTGTTCTCATTGACTACAAAGGTCTTGGTGATGCTTCTTCAGGCTGCTCTGTGTATGCCTAGATTGCGCACCATAGTGGGTGCTGCCTGTGGCATCATTCGCTATCCTGGTAAGGCAGTGCCAAGCAAACATTTTGTCCTGGGGACCCTCAAAGGAGTCCCTTAGCAGGAGCTTCATGTAGTCCCTATGCAGATGCTACAGAATGATTTTTGTCTCCTTTCTGCACCACAACAGAAGTTTCTCACCCTCAGCACCCTAAGAAGCCATGGCCACATCACAACTTGAAGTTTAGAGGAAAACAGTAACAGATTTGTGTTGACGCATGTTTTGGATATCACATGACGTGCATCGATGTGCAGCATGGAGGACCCCAGTGCAACCAAGCAACCACATGTTAATGAATAGCATGGCAGGGTGGTGTATGGAGCCTAAATTTATGTTTGCACAGTCTACGTCCGTGTTTTCACTCTAGCACCGTACACATGTATGCACATTCCACTTCAGAGTTATTCATGCATGTGCACAGTCAGGCATAAGCCTCATTGCACAGTCTAGGTCTGATGTGTATTGCTTTACAAGTGTGATTCAGAGACACCTACCCTAAATTGCCTCAATAGCATAACTGCCACACTATGAGCCTTAAAATTGCATAATAAAAACAGCCTTGGCCATTACAGTGCTCTCATCTCACACTATCCACTCTGTTCCATAAATGCTTTTTGGGTAGGCTCCATAGCCACCTGCAGGGACTGACTGGCATGCTTAGATGAATTAGTGATATAAATGTACATGAGTCATGCACTATTATTGCTTAGCAAAGTGTGGAGTTGCAATGATACCTTGAAATGGGTGCTAAGGTGTGTTCAGCAGCGGCCCACACAGGTAGCAGTTGTGGGGCTATGTGAGAAGCATTATGACCACTATTATACAACAGTGTCAGACAACACTGTGTTGTGATACATGTGCTCTGTGTATTTGTACCATATATGGAACAGAGTGGATAGTGTGAGATGGGAGCAGAATACAGGTTAACAGATACTGGGCTGACATAAATAAAATGGAGCACATGATTGCCATAGGTATAGGTATGCATAGGCTGCTGACAGTGAGCACCCAACACCTGGTCTGTCTCCATGCTGCTCTGTGTCTACCTGCTCTCATGTGGTGCTTCTTACCTGATAGTGATAAACTATGTCTCTGTCCCTGTCATGGAAGTGTTGTCAAATCCTTATGCAATGCAGAGTGTGACAGCTTGCTCCACAAATGGCTATGCAAATGGCCTCTAACATATGCTACTTAGTTATGACAGGTGCTGTGCCTACCATCATCGCATGATGTTTCTCCTTGTTTGCCAAGAAATCTCAGTGTAAAAACCTGCTGGTGGCTGTGACTGATCACATGATTTTTATGTTTGATATGTTTCTGAATTATTTTCCTATCTTGCTTCCTCTCATTTGCATTTGTACTGGGACCCATTAACATACTGTTGCTGATTTCCATATAATTATATGGTCATTAGCATATAAAGCCAAGCAAACAATAATTTCTGTTGTGTGATTGTGTTACTTGTGTTCATGAATCACTACTCGTAGTGCAATTTTGTGTAAACACATTCTGCTACTTATTTCTGAATCCTAGCATACATTTATAATAATGCTTAGACAAGCTTTGTTGGGGAAAAAAGTTAAGTTTTTTTTCACTTTTCATAAAGGTTACACACACATCTGTGCTACAACTATTGGGGTTTGTTTGTGTTCGCATACTCTGATTTATTTATGACATCCATTGAAGACTGAAGTACGTACAGAGAAGATTTTCCATTTTGCAAAACTTTTGTGATTTGGCAAATTTTTATTAATGATGTCTGGATTCTGTGTAATAGGAATGAAACTATTAAATATTCCCAAACCTTCATTTTGTAACGTATCCTATATAAAACTTGAAATATGGAAGCCACTTCTTGATTTCTTACTTAAACGTAGCATGGTATTAGACTAGCCACTGACCTAGAAAGCTACAATTTCACATACTTTGTGGTTGTACTCAAGCTGTCATCATCAACATTCTTTTAAAAAAATGCTCACAACCATTTTTTGGGAGTTAAACATACCTGTTCAGATGAAAATGACAAAAATTAAATGGTGTGTCACTTTGTAATGTGTGGAGCTAATGAAAGTGTTAAAAATGAAATGGAATTTGTGATTTACCTACACAATCTTGTTGAGAAATTCCTGGCCATCAGTAGCTCACAGAAAAAGAAGTCTTGGCATAACAAACATGTGTCTCCAGCAGGTTTTGTTTATGTGGCATATTAGATTTAGGCTTGTCAAGTGGGTAATGCACGAGGAGTTAGACTTACAGATATGGAGCATCTCTAGTAGGACAGGGTCTGATACTGCTTTGTAGGTGAGACACAGATCACCTCTGAGCAAACTGTACGATACCAATTAGAGTGATAGTGATTTGAGGCTGTCCACATAGGACAGGTGTTGGAGGCCATGGATTCACTTTGTGAGGAATTTCTGTGGCCTTTCCAGTTGGTGCAGGAGTTTGGAGAGGTACATACCAAACGGGGTGTTATACTCAATTATTGGCCTAATGAGGGAGGAGTACAGAGAGGTAATAACCTCCTTTTTTCTGGATGCAATCTATTTACTTATGAAATGAACCAAGTAAAAGGCTTTTCTGACCACTGCCGCTACATGATGGTCGAAAGTGAGATTGTTGTCAACCTGAGTATCCAGGTCTCTCACTACAGGTAGTGTGCTTAGGGGGTTGCCGTTGATGTGGTAGTCAGTAGGGTCTGTGTTTTTGGTGAATAATATGATTATACATTTTTTTGCATTTAACTTAAGGCCATGACTTTGATACCAGTCATTTGTTGTTGTGAGACCCTCCTGCAGTATGTTATCATCATTTGGGGAGTCATGACAGCACCCACAGTCATCCACAAACTTTGTCAGCCACAGGTCCTTTGCCTTGACCTCTGAGAAGAAGATGCCAAACAGTAGGGGCCCCAGGACAGATTGCTTGGGAACACTACTAGTGACATGTCTGCTGTTGGAGCTGGAGGCATCTATTTTGACCTTGTGGGTCCTATCTGTGAGCCAGTTGGCAACCCACCTGATGAGATAGGGATTTACGCTAAGTTGTATTAGCTTTTTGATGATGCTTGAGTGGGGGATTGTGTCAAAGGCATTGGCCAAGTCAAGGTAAGCTGTATGTACTGACTTTCCATCATCCAGGTCCTTGGTGACAGTCTCAAAGATGTCAACCAGGTTCAACAGGCAAGATCTACCCTTAATGAATCTGAATTGGGTGGGGTCAAGTGGTTGGAAATTGCCTATGTCCTTGTTTATGAGATCCATAATAATATGCTCTGTCTTTACAGATCAGACTTGTCAAGCTAATGTGGCAATAGTTTCCCAGGTCAGTAGTGGAACCACCTTAGTGGAAGGGGATAACAATGGCGGTTCTTCACTCTGCTGGAATGAAGCCTTTACTTAGGCTGTGTTTGAATAGAGTGCCCAATGGTGAAGCTAGTTCTTGCTGGAGATGGTGCAGAATACAGCCTGGGATACTTTCAGGTCCCATGGAAGCTGTGTTCTTTGCCTTGGATAGGGCTTTTCACACTTGTTTGTACTGAACCTACCAGCTATCAGGTTGGCCAAGTCAAAAGGATCAGTGTAAGTGGTACTGTTAAGTACTAATTTGGAACAAACCTGGGCTTTGCTATGGATGTTCCTGACATAAATGAAGAAGGCTTTGTGGTTTCTCTTTGTTTCAGAGGTTAGTTTCAATTCATAATTGACTTTTCAGGTTTTCACTAGTGATCTAATTTGCTTGTTGAGGCTGAGGTGGGAGTATTTCCAATTTAGAATTTGTTCCTTTTCACCCTTGGACAACAGTTTCTTCTTTTTTGTAAAGACTGTTGATAGAGGATGTCCACCAGACAGGTTTGTGTTTCCTTGAGGAGCAGGTTTTAGTTCTATTGGGTATGGCTGAGTCCATGCACTTATACAGGTGCTTGTACACTGCACTGGTGTACTCTTCAGCATAGTCGTCTGCATCCTCTGAGGGGGGCGGTGGAGTGAAGCTACTGATACCTTCCCTTAGGAAGTTATAGTCAGCTTTTGAGAAGTTTTTTAGTCTGGTTACGGCTGGGGGTGGGGGTCAGGTGGGATAGAGACTTTGAATGAGACAGACCGATGATTTGATCTCACCAAGAAAGAACATACTATGCAAATGGTGCAGCAGTGACCAATGTTGGTAAGAACCAAGTCCAGAATGTTATCTCCCCTTGTGGGGGATGAGACGAGCTGGTCTAGTGCATTAGAACTGATGAACTCAAGGAATCATTGGGTGAGTGCATTATTGCAGGAATAGTTCACCTAGTCTATGGTGGGGTAGTTGAAGTCACCAAGGATCAGAGTGTTAGGGGGTACCTTGATGGAGTCAAGTAGCTCCAAGTAGGATGACTAGGCATCCTGAGTCATGGAGGGAGGTCTATAGCTGGTTATAACTTGTATGGGTGTCTTGCCAACTGTCAGTTGCACCTGGAGTAATTCCAGTGTGTCATGCTGGCAAACCAGTCTGGAGGTGTGCCTGTCCTTAATGAAGATTGAGACTCCACCACCCCTACTCTTTCTGACCTCATTTTGAATGAAGTATAGCCTGGTAAGGTAAGGGTGCTCTAATCAGCCCTGAACCAAGTTTCTGTGACTGCACAGACATTGGTATCTTCAAGTGCATTAAACAGCATGACCTTCAATTTGCTTTTTGACAGATCTTTTATGTTGAAAGATTTGTCTTTGGGACATAGCCTAAAAAAGGCACAATAGGGGAGGCAATAGCTTTGGTCAGGATCCAGAATCCCAGGGGTGACAGGTGGAGACCATGTCTGGCAAAGCATCGACACCTATCAACCATGTCATCTCAGGCAGACAGATACGGGATCCCCTTGGAAAGACACCAGAAACTATGCCAGTTGTTGTAGTCAATAATTTTTTTGTTGGCATTGTGGTATCATTCTTGGTGAAGGTAGGATGCAGCTTAGGGCTATGGTCATACCTGCTTGGAACACATACTCTGAGAGCTTAATCATGTCTCTCTTCATATAGTCCAGAGAGGTACAGCTCAAGTCATTCACACCAACATGGACAATGACAAAATCATACTTACACCTGTTGTGGTGAGACGTAAGTGCGTGTGTGATGTGGTGGATTCTGGCACCTGGTAGACAACTGACCGTGACCTTCTCCTTGTTGAGTTTGGTGAGGGCAACATCAGTGTGTCTCACAACTGAGTTGCCAATGACTAGTATATTTAGTTTATTTGTATGCCTTATGGGCTGCGTTGGTTTAGTGTTATGCCTTATGGGATGTGTCTGTGAGACACTGGTGTGTTTTCTGCTGTATGTGATGCATTTGGTGTTGTGTGTGGAATGTTTGTGAATGTGTTTTGGGTGTCTCTGATGTTTAGGCAAGTTTTTATTGAGGACCTCTGTATAGGTGTGTGTGTGTTTGCTATATGATGTGGGTGGCGTGGTGTTTGTGTTGGCAATCTTCTCTTTGTCAGGAGTACTGACTGTGGCACGAGGGAGCATGGATTCCAGGTTACTGATGTAGATGCATTTCTCACAAGTGTAACAATTATGTGCTAGGAGAAGATGATTATCGGTGAGCACGAGGCAGTTGCTGTGCTGCCTCAGTATGCCCATGTCGACTGGGCTGGCCTTGGGAAACTGATGGGAATTGTCCAGACATAGTGCTCTGAGTACTTGGCAGATTTATGAAGAGAGGGTTTGATAAGGGTTTGTCCTCAAGAGTGTAGACCACAAAAACCTTCTTAAATGTGAAGTAACTGTCCTGAAGCACAAGTGCTAAAACCAAAACTAAGATGCTTTGAATAGCAGATAAATTTAATCAGGCTACTAACAGGCAGTAATAAATGAAGAATAAGAGCACTTGAACACTTAAGAACACACAGCAAAGCAAAATAAGGTAATAACGTAGGTAGAACACAGTTACAGTAAGAGCAGCTGAATAAAGTGTAAACATTATTTTTGTTAAGTGGAGAGGGAGGAAACAGAAGATAATACAAGATTAAAAGACCAAGAGGATTGGCCTTCACAACTGCTCTCTCTGTACACAGTAGACATAGCTGATGAGATGAGACTGGCAGAAGTGTCCAAAATTAAAGAAGCATGGATGTAGTCCTTCCCAAATGATCTCACTGTACTCCGGTGAGTGAACAAATGAGATGGGTTTGGGAGGAGTGTCCAAAGACAAATTTAAAGCAGGGGCGGGCAATTCCAAAGCCACCAAGTTTAAAAATACGACAACACTTTGGCGAGAGGGTGGGAAAAACAAACTGCAGAGAGAGAGAGAGAGACCACCACTATTCAATTAATATTAAATGAAACAAATAAATAAATGCAGTACAGTTTTGTTAACTATCACTTAAACAGAACAAGTGCAAAAAAGTATACTTATATCAGCTTTGTATGTCGAGATGGTTGTAGAAGTCACAGCCAGCTAAACAGCTCTGCTACTGGGTACTCTACGTAGGAGAATTAATCTCTGAATAAAATAGGTGAGGTGGACTTCATTATCATTTGAAAGGAGAGATTTTTGGATGTACCTATGTAAATTGATGAAAAATATAATAAGGCTAACAAAAACAGGAGACAGAAAAGCTTTTATGGATCACATAAACTTATTAGGATACATGCAAAATACTGTTTTTTTAGAGATGTATGGCATAAACACTGGCATGTATAGAATGTGCTTTCAATGAAAACTGTATTAAACAAGTTACAAACATAGTCATTTGTAGAGGCAGTTGATGGCAAACTGTATTGGCTAGAACTGTTTGATGCTTCCAAATGCCAGTGGAAATATTTCTTGTGGTAATTGCACAAATTGTAAAGACAAATTACAAAGCAGAACCTTTTCATTTATCAGGGTGTTTTATATTAACCAGTTTTGTTTCTTGTTCTACAAAATGTGTGTTACATATTTGATTAATGTGTGTGGTGCTTTTACAATGATCTGACTGCCAGACGTTTGAAAATATAAATAAGAGAGCATTTCTCAGAGAAAATAAAAGAATCAAATATAAAAACACAAACAAGGGTGTTTTTAGCAACAACAACAAAAAATATATACAATGCAGAGGAAATAAAAGAGTCAAACATAAAAACAACATGAACATGGGTGATATCATGAATGTTTTTAGCAACAACAACAAAAACATATAAAATGCAAAGGGATGGTTTATAGAAGTGG